>NC_067495.1:68775836-69075836 GCF_947179515.1 Apodemus sylvaticus
GAAATGCAAATCAAAAACAACCCTGAGATTTCACCTTACACCAGTCAGAATGGCTAAGATTAAAAATTCAGGAGACAGCAGATGTTGGTGAGGATGTGGAGAAAGAGGAACACTCCTCCACTGCTGGTGGGGTTGCAAATTGGTACAACCACTCTGGAAATCAGTCTGGCGGTTCCTCCGAAAATTGGGCACCTCACGTCCAGAAGATCCTGCTATACCACTCCTGGGCATATACCCAGAAGATTCCCCAGAAGGTAATAAGGATACATGTTCCACTATGTTCCATAACAGCCCTATTTATAATTGCCAGAAGCTGGAAAGAACCCAGATATCCCTCAACAGAAGATTGGATGCAAAAAATGTGGTATATCTACACAATGGAGTACTATTCAGCCATTAGAAACAATGAATTCATGAAATTCTTAGGCAAATGGATGGAGCTAGAGAACATCATACTAAGTGAGGTAACGCAGACTCAAAAGATCAATCATGGTATGCACTCACTAATAAGTGGGTGTTAACCTAGAAAACTGGAATACCCAAAACATAATCCACACATCAAATGAGGTACAAGAAGAATGGAGGAGTGGCCCCTTGTTCTGGAAAGACTCAGTGAAGCAGTATAGGGCAAAACCAGAACAGGGAAGTGGGAAGGGTTGGGTGGGAAAACAGGTGGAGGGAAGGGGGCTGATGGGACTTTCGGGGAGTGGGGGTCCAGAAAAGGGGAAATCATTTGAAATGTAAATAAATATATCAATAATTTTAGAAAAAAAAGAAATGTTTGAAGTATAAAAAAAAAAGAAGCAGGGGGGACAGGGGAGGGGATAGAGGGTTAACTGGGAAGGGGGATATTTGAAATGTAAATAAATAAAATAACCAATAAAATAAAATTAAAAATAAAAGGAAATCATGTTCCAATAAAAAAGAAAAAGTAAAGTGCAATCATATATATATATATATATATATATATATATATATATATATATATATATATATATATATAACATCATATGATTGTCAATCTAGGTAATTATCTGATAGTAGGCTCGTCACCTGAGAAGCAGAGAAACCTTTATGAAACAGAACCCTCATTCACCTGCTTAAAAGTATTAAGGATACAATTCAAATTCTATACTATAATCTGTAAAGAAACAACAACCATTTTCTGAATATCTAAAACATAATTTTCACATTTCAAGTTACCTGATTTTAAGCAATAAAGTTTTTTAATTTAATTTAATATTTTTATTTTTTATTTTCTATATTCTTTTTTTACATTCCAAATGCTTTCCCCTTTCCCGGCTCACCCCTCCCCATCAGTCTCATAAGCCCTCTTTCCTCTGCCCATTTCCTAACCACCTCCCTCCCATTTCTCTGTCCTGGTATTCCCCTATAATGCTGGATCAAGTCTTTTCAGAAACAAGGCCCTCTCCTTCCTTTTTCTTGGGTATCATTTGATATGCTAATTGTGTCTTGAGAATTCAGAGCTTCTGGGCTAATTAATCTCCACTTATCAATGACTGAATTCCATGTGCATTCTCTTGTGATTGGGTTACCTCACTTAGGATGATATTTTCCAGTTCCAACTATTTGCCTAAGAATTTCATAAATTCATTGTTTTTTATTGCTGAGTAGTATTCCATTGTGTAAATATACCACATTTTCTGTATCCATTCCTCCTTTGAGGGACATCTGGGTTCTTTCCAGCTTCTGGCTATTATAAATAGGGCTGCTGTGAACAAAATGGAGCATGTGTCCTTATTGCATGCTGGGGAATCCTTTGGGTATATGCCCAGGAGAGGTATTGCAGGGTCCTCTGGAAGTGTCATGCCCAGTTTTCTGAGGAACCGCCAGACTGATTTCCAGAGTGGTACCAGCTTGCAATCCCACCAGCAGTGGAGGAGTGTTCCTCTTTCTCCACATCCTCACCAACATCTGCTGTCTCCTGAGTTTTTAACCTTAGCCATTCTGACTGGTGTGAGGTGAAATCTCAGGGTTTTGATTTGCATTTCCCTAATGATTAATGATCTTGAACATTTCTTAAGGTTTTTCTCGGCCATCCGAATTTCTTCAGGTGAAAATTCTTTATTTAGATCTGTACCCCATTTTTTAATAGGGTTTTTATTATTTTATTTGGTTCTCTGGGATCTAACTTCTTGAGTTCTTTGTATATAATGGATATTAGCCCTCTGTCAGATTTAGGGTAGGTGAAGATCCTTTCCCAATCTGTTGGTTGACGTTTTGTCCTTTTGACAGTGTCTATTGCCTTACAGAAACTGTAATTTTATGAGGTCCCATTTGTCAATTCTTGATCTTAGAGCATAAGCTATTGGTGTTCTGTTCAGGAACTTTTCCCCTGTGCCCATGTCCTCAAGGGTTTTCCCCAGTTTCTTTTCTATTAGTTTCAGTGTGTTTCACTGAATAATTAGTATTATGTTTCAGGCAAAACATAGTAAAAGCAATATACAGCAAACCGGTAGCCAACATCAACTAATGAAATAGAGAGAAATTTTGAAGCAATCCCACTAAAATCAGGGACTAGACAAGGCTGCTCCCTCTCTCCATATCTTTTCAATATTTCTGGTAAAACTTTAGAAAAATGTAGAAAATCTTATTAGAGTTAAACATTATTATGGAAAATTTTATATAGATATAATAATTGTAGGCATAAAAGTATTCCTAAGTTGATTGAAAGTGGAATTATAAACATTTTCTGATAAATTTGAAGATTTACATGGAACATATTTCTTTTTTAATATTTTTATTCTCTATATTCTTTGTTTACATTCCAAATGATTTCCCCTTTCCCGGATACCTCCTCCCCATATATCCCATAAACCTTCTTTTCTCCATCCCTTCTCCAACCACCTCCCTTCTTTTTCTCTGTCCTTATATTCTAATAAAATTGAAGAAATATATAGAAAACATGTTAGAATTGAAGATTATTATGGAAAATTATACAGATCAATGGAAAATTATACAGATCATAAAAATAATTCTAAGTTGGTTGAAAGTAAAATTATAAACATTTTCAGGTAAAGTTGAAGATTTACATGGAAAACATTTCTGATAAAATTCATGAAATATATAGAAAAACATGTTTAAATTGACTATTTCATGAAAAATTATACAGATAAAATGGTAGACATAAAAAACTTTCTAAATTAATTGATGGTGGATTTAAAAATATTTTGTGATAAATTCAGAGATTTATGTGGAAAACATTTCTGATAATATAGAAGAAATATACAGAAAAACATGTTAAAATTGAAGATTATCATGAAAAATAATACAAATAAAATGGTAGACATAAAAAAACATTACTAAATTCATTGAAAGAGGAATTATAAACATTTTCTGATAAAATTGAAGATTTACATGAAAAATATTTCTGCTAGTCTATGTCTCTTTATTGGGGAATTGAGTCCATTGATGTTAAAAGATATTAAGGAATAATGACTGTTGCTTCCTGTTATTTTTATGCTTGTGTGGATATCTTCTTTTAGGTCTATTGTAAGAAGATTACTTTCTTGCCTTTTCTAGGGTGTAGTTTCCTTCCTTGTGTTGGCCTTTTTCATCTATTATCCTTTGTAGGGTTGGATTTGTCAATAGATATTGTATAAATTTGGTTTTTATCATGGAATATCTTGGTTTCTCCATCTATGGTGAGTGGGAGTTTTGCTGGGTATAGTAGTCTGGG
This sequence comes from Apodemus sylvaticus, assembly GCF_947179515.1. NCBI lineage: Eukaryota > Metazoa > Chordata > Mammalia > Rodentia > Muridae > Apodemus > Apodemus sylvaticus. The sequence goes on from NC_067495.1 coordinate 68,779,537, forward strand.
CTAGAATTTGTGTTCTCTTAGGATCCATATGAGATCTTCCCAGGATCTTCTAGCTTTCATAGTCTCTGGTGAGAAGTCTGGTGTAATTCTGATAGGTCTGCTTTTGTATGTTGCTTGCCCCTTTTCCCTTACTGCTTTTAATGTTCTTTCTTTGTTTAGTGCATTTGGTGTTTTAATTATTATATGATGGGAGGAATTTCTGGTCTGGTCCAGTCTGTTTGGAGTTCTGTGGGTTTCTTGTATGTTCGTGGTCATCTCTTTCTTTAGGTTAGGAAAATTTTCTTCTATAATTTTGTTGAAGATATTTACTGGCCCTTTAAGTTGGAAATCTTCACTCTCTTCTATTCCTATAATTCTTAGGTTTGGTCTTCTCATTGTGTCCTAGATTCCTGGATGTTTTGGGTTACAAGCTTTATGCATTTTGCATTTTCTTTTACTGTTGAGTCAATGTTTTCTATGGTATCTTCAGCACCATAGATTTTTTTTCTTCTATCTCTTGTATTCTGTTTTTGATGCTTTCATCAATGACTCCTGAATTCTTTCCAAGTTTTTCTACCTCCAGAGATGTTTCGCTTTGTAATTTCCTTATTGATTCTACTTCCACTTTTAGATCCTGGATGGTGTTGTTGAGTTCCTTCTTTTGATTGTTTGTGTTTTCCTGTAATTCTTTAAGGGATTTTTGTGTTTCCTCTTTAAGGACTTCTGCCTGTTGATCTATGATCTCCAGTATTTCTCTAAGGTACTTTTGTGTTTCCCCTATAAGGGCTTTTACATGTTGACCCATGTGTTCTCCTGTATTTCTTTAAGGGAGTTATTTAAGTCCTTCTTGAAACCCTCTATCAGCATCATGAGATACAATTTTAATTCCAACTCTTGTTTTTCCAGTGTGTTGGTGTATCCAGGACTGGATGGGTGCTGTGGTGGGAGAACTTGGTTCTGATGTTGCCAAGTAGTCTTGATTTCTTTTGGTAGGGTTCTTGTGCTTGCCTTTCGCCATATGGTTATTTCTGGTGCTAGTTGATCTTGCTGTCTCTGGCTGGAGCTTGTCTCTCTGGTGGGCCTATAAGCCTGTGTCTGTAGTCCTGGGAGACCAACTCTCTTCTAGTGGGTCTGTGCACAGAAGGGTGTGGAGCTGCCTGGCTCCCTGGTGCAAATGGCAGCCTGAAGACCTCAGTCCCAGCTGCTCCACTGATCATATGCCCTGTGTGCTCCTAGCAGGTCCCCTCCAGAGAGAAGGTAGAGATCTCACCTCAGTGATCAGAAGTGAAAGCTGCTGGGAGATCACTCTCTCTTGGAGGGCTGTGCATAGAAGGCTGTGGAGCCACCAGCTCCCTGGTGCAAAATCAAGAAAGTTCTTTTTCATTCAGGTGTAACCATAAGTAGGTTGGTACTGCTCAGGTGGATCACCCACACTTGTGCACATACAGACGTCAACTGTGCTTGGTGAGTTATTAAAACTAGAAAATTTAAATGCAGAAAAAGAGTGTGTTTGGGGTAGTAAGAGGAGCCAGAAGAGTTTGCTGGGGTGAACATGTGGAGTTGGAGGGAGGAGTTGCAAGTGATATGATCAAAATACATTGAATACACATGAATTCTTTTTTATTAATCATTTCATTTGTTTACATGCCAAATGATATCCCCCTTCCAGGTTTCCCCTCCACAAACCCCCTATCCCATTCTTTCTCTTCCTCCTCCCCTTTGCCTCTATGAGGTTGGTACCCCACTCACACACTCACTCCCACCTCACCACTAGAGCATCCCCCTATGCTGGGTCATTGAGCCTCCACAGGACCAAAGGCCTTCCCTCCCATTGATGACAGATAAGGCCATCCTCAGCCACCCTGGGAGCTTTGGGGTGTCTGGTTGTTTGATATTGTCCTTCTACCTAAGGGGTTGACAACCCCTTCAGCTCTTTCAGTCCTTGCCCTAACTTCTTCAGTGAGGTCCCCGTACTCAGTCCGATGTTTGGCTGTGAGCATCTGCATCTATATTGGTCAGGCTCTGGCAGATCCTCTCAGGACACAGCTATACCAGACTCCTGACAGCAAGCTCTTCTTGACATCAACAATAGTGTCTGGGTTTGGTGTCTGCAAACAGAATGGATCCCTAGGTGGGGCAGTCTCTCCGTCTCTGCTCCACTGTCCCTACATTTCCTTTAGACAGGAACAAATTTTGAGTTAAAATTTTTGAGATGGGTCGGTGGCCCCATCCCTCAACTGGGGGCTATGCCTATTTATTGGAGGTGCTCTCTACAAGTTCTATCTCCTCCTTGTTGGGCATTTTGGCTAATGTCATTCTCGATGGATCCTAGGAGCCTCTCACTTCCCTAGCATCTAGGGCAGTCTAGTATCAGCCCCAGTTCCCCATCTCCTACTGCTATATATTTCTATTTAATTTCCTCACCCTCCTGTCTAAAATAGACTTTAAAAAACCCCACTATGGAAGAAGCAAGATACTCTGTTTCCAGAGCCTATTCTCATAATTACTCTACTCCCCTGCCTCCAGTAGTAAATGGAACGTGATAAAGAAGACTGACTCTAGGTTCAAGCAGACCTAGTTTGAGATTTCTGATATGGTACTTATCAGTGGCCTCAGGAAATCTGAATTTTTTTTACTTAAATTTTTGTATGGAAGATATGAATAATAACATTTTGTAAGGTTGTTTTGAAAATAGCATCTGTGCAATATCTGAATAATAATAGTGAAAAATAAAATCTTTTGGTTCCCACTAAATGAGGTAATTATTGATTATGTCTCCTGATTTGAGGAAAAAAAGCATGGTCCAGATTTGGCTGGTAAAGTATGTAAAAATGACCGAGACTTGTGACAGATAAGTAGCTTTGCTTCACATCTGTTCCCATTCTTGTTCCTGGATCCATATGACGTTGTATTTGTTGCTTTGAAAGCTAAGAAAGATTTTGGTTAGCCCTAAGTCTTTTAGATATAGCATCAAAAAAGTGAATAATAGAAGAAAAATAATTAGATATAACCAGAAATAAAATTTTTGTGATTCAAAGAACACCATACTAATAATGAAAACATCCCAGTGGACAGGAGAAAATACTTAAAATTACGTATCTGATTAGAGACTTGTATCTAAAATTAGTAAAGAATTACTATGGCTCACCAATTTAAAAATATTAACCTAATTTAAAGCTGGCATATACTTTGGATGAACACTTTTCTAAATAACATATACAAATGGTTAAATAAGAATATGTAAAATTACCTCATAAAATTACAAAGTTTCTGTAAGGCAAAGGACACCATCAAGAGGACAAATCGGCAACCAACAAATTGGGAAAAGATCTTCACCAATCCTACATCAGATAGAGGGCTAATATCCAATATATATAAAGAACTCAAGAAGTTAGACTCCAGAAAACCAAACAACCCTATTAAAAAATGGGGTACAGAGTTAAACAAAGAATTCTCACCTGAAGAACTTCGGATGGCGGAGAAGCATCTTAAAAAATGCTCAACTTCATTAGTCATTAGGGAAATGCAAATCAAAACAACCCTAAGATTTCATTTTACACCAGTCAGAATGGCTAAGATTAAAAATTCAGGAGACAGCAGGTGTTGGAGAGGGTGTGGAGAAAGAGGAACACTCCTCCACTGCTGGTGGGGTTGCAAATGGGTACAACCACTCTGGAAATCAGTCTGGCGGTTCCTCCGAAAACTGGGCACCTCACTTCCAGAAGATCCTGCTATACCACTCCTGGGCATATACCCAGAAGACTCCCCACCATGTAATAAGGATACATGTTCTACTATGTTCATAGCAGCCCTATTTATAATTGCCAGATGCTGGAAAGAACCCAGGTATCCCTCAACAGAAGAGTGGATGCAAAAAATGTGGTATATCTACACAATGGAGTACTATTCAGCCATTAGAAACAATGAATTCATGAAATTCTTAGGCAAATGGATGGAGCTAGAGAATATCATACTCAGTGAGGTAACCCAGACTCAAAAGGTGAATCATGGTATGCACTCACTAATAAGTGGATATTAACCTAGAAAACTGGAATACCCAAAACATAATCCACACATCAAATGAGGTACAAGAAGAAAGGAGGAGTGGCCCCTGGTTCTGGAAAGACTCAGTGAAACAGTATTCAGCAAAACCAGAACGGGGAAGTGGGAAGGGGTGGATGGGAGGACAGGGGAAGAGAAGGGGGCTTACGGGACTTTCGGGGAGTGGGGGGGCTAGAAAAGGGGAAACCATTTGAAATGTAAATAAATTATATCGAATAAAAAAATTAAAAAAATAAAAAAAATTAAAAAAAAAATATGTAAAATTATTCATCATTACTAATTAGATGGTTAAACCTAAGTCACAATGAAATATTTCTTCACACATACTTGCAATGCTATAATTAAGTTTTTTCAATGTTAAATAGAATTTCCATATAACTTTATCTCATGTATACATCTATACATGGAATGCATACACTGTGTTCATGGGATTATTATATTTATTTTTCTTTTATGCATATACCTGGCATTCATGTTGTTGTACTATGTGTGTGGAGTGCTCACTGAGGTCAGAGAGGATATTCATTCTCTTGGAACTAGAGTTGCAGAGGATTGTGAGCCACCTTGTGGATGCTTGTAAGCTGTCAAACTATTTATAAAGACAGAGCCCGCATGACCATTTTCCCAAATTCTCACCTCTTAATATCACCAAATGTGGATTATGTTTCCTTAAACATTTTATGTCTAAGGATTTGGGGCATCCATATTCAAACTTTAGCCTTTAGAAATAGTTCAGTTGATACTCCTAAGAGTCCTGCTCTTTTCTCATGGGAAATGGAGGAAACATGAGAGAAAGGGGAGGTATGGGGATGGCAGAGAAACTGTGGAGAGTGGAGGAATGGGAAACTGGCCGAGATGCATTAAAAACAAATTAATTGCTTCTTAAAACAAGAAAAATAGAGTCAAAGAGGAAAGAAGATGCTGAAACAAATTTCTATTTTTTTTTTTTACTTATGGGTGTACAAAGGCAATGGGTAAGATTTATTCATAATTTTAGTAAAAATGGAAGTTATCAGAGAAAGAAATTGTCATGGGCTTCTGAAAGATTATTCATAATACATGAATATGACAAATAATATTGATGAATAATGCAAATATGTAGGATGAGTTTTTGTAATTATAAAATCGAATAAGTTTAGAAAAATATTAAGATGCTTTGGTAACCTCAACTAAAACAGGAAAACTTACAGTTAGTGCTATATGTAATTAGGGGTTTGGTATATATCTTATATTTTATTGAGATTCTGTGAACTGTGAATTTATTACCAATCTGTTTCATTTATTTCCTTTTATTTATTTCTATTAATATTTTTATATTACTTTATTTTTTTACAGTCCAGTCATTACTTCCCCCCCGTTCACCCTCCGACAGTTCTTCATCCCATTCCTCCTCCCACTGTCTCCAAGAGGATGTCATCCCTGCCCCCACCAAGCCTCCCCATTCTCTGAAGCCTCAGGCCTCTCAAGAGTTAGACACCATTTCTGCTGTATATGTGTTGGGGGCCTCATATCAGCTGGTGTATGCTGCCTGGTTGGTGGCTCATTGTCTGAGAGATCTCAGGGGTCCAAGTTAGTTGAGACTGCTGGTCTTCCTATAGGGTCGCCCTCCTCCTCAGCTTCTTCCAGCATTTTTCTACTTTATTTTAGACACAGGGTCTCCCTCTGTAGCCATGGCTGTACTGGAACTTGCTATGTAGTACAGACTGGCCTTAAATTTGTAGAGATCTGCCTCCTAAGTGCTGGAACTAAAGGTGGGCATCAAACATGGCTTTAAAAAATGTTTTATTTTTATTTGTTTAAACCCATTATTTTACATAACTTTTAAGATTTAAGGGAAATTCCATTGGAAAACAGAAGACCTGAAGACATTCTCTCTCTCTCTCTCTCTCTCTCTCTCTCTCTCTCTCTCTCTCTCTCTCACACACACACACACACACACAGACAGACCAGACACACACACACACACACACAGACCAGACACACACACAGACACACATACACACAAACACACACACGGAGACAGACCAGAAACACACACATACACACAAACACAGTGGATTTTATATATATATATGAGATAGTTTTTATATATTATATATTATATATTATTATATATTATATCAAGTATATATATTTATTATAGTATATATATATATATATATATAAACTAAGATACATCAGCCACAGTATGAACTAGAAATACTTCTGCAATTTCATTATTCAAAAAGAAAGTTTGTGCTTGTATTGTCTTTAAAAGGTAATGTAAAGTATATATTTGGCAACATGAAATTTGTGAAATTTTAATTAATTGAAACTAAAGGGTAAATTTCTCAAAATGACTGAATCATTTGGCTTTTACTGTTAAATTCAAATTCCAAGGATAGTCCAGTATGGAAAGCACTGATTGACCAAAGATTTAGAGCATATCTGTATCCATTTTCAGTTTGTGTACAATGTTTTCTTTTCTTGAATGTTTGCACAAGTCCCATAGAACAAAGGGCAGCCATTAATTCCAGCGCCATTTAACAGTGACAAATATTCAAAGTTAAAAATTATTTTCTCCTAAATCATAAATAAAACCTGACATTGGAAAAAGTTACCAAAATGGAAGAGATAGTATAGAAATGTAGTTCCATTCTTATGAGGGTTGTTTCAGCTAATTACTTAATCAGTTCATCAGTTAAGCTAGAGAGATGACTCAGCAGTTAAGAGCATTGTTGCTATCAAAAATTGGCAAATGGGACCTCATAAAATTACAAAGTTTCTGTAAGGCAAAGGACAACATCAAAAGGACAAATCGGCAACCAACAAATTGGGAAAAGATCTTTACCAACCCTACATCTGACGGAGGGCTAATATCCAATATATACAAAGAACTCAAGAAGTTAGACCCCAGAAAACCAAATATCCCTATTAAAAATGGGGTATAGAGCTAAACAAAGAATTTTTACCTGCAGAACTTCGGATGGCTGAGAAGCATCTTAAAAAATGTTCAACATCATTAGTCATTAGGGAAATGCAAATCAGAACCACACTGGGATTTCACCTCACACTAGTCAGAATGGCTAAGATTAAAAATTCAGGAGACAGCAGGTGCTGGCAAGGATGTGGAGAAAGAGGAACACTCCTCCACTGCTGGTGGGGTTGCAAATTGGTACAACCACTTTGGAAATCAGTCTGGCTGTTCCTTAGAAAACTGGGCACGTCACTTCCCGAGGACCCTGCTATACCACTCCTGGACATATACCCAGAGGATTCCCCAGCATGTAATAAGGATACATGCTCCACTATGTTCATAGCAGCCCTATTTATAATAGCCAGAAGCTGGAAAGAACCCAGATGTCCCTCAATGGAGAAAGGGATACAAAAAATGTAGTATATTTACACAATGGAGTAATATTTAGCCATTAGAAACAGTGCATTCATGAAATTCTTGGACAAATGGATGGAGCTGGAGAACATCATCCTAAGTGAGGTAACCCAGTCTCAAAAGATCATTCATGGTATGCATTCACTGATAAGTGGACATTAGCCTAGAAACTTGGAATACCCAAAACAAAATCCACATATTAAATGATGTCCAAGAAGAATGGAGGAGTGGCCCCTGGTTCTGGAAAGGCTCAGTGCAGCAGTATAGGGCAATACCAGAACAGGGAAGTGGAAAGGGGTGGATGGGGAAACAGGGGGAGGAAAGAGGGCTTATGGGACTTTCGGGGAGTGGGGAGCAAGGAAAGGGGAAATCATTTGAAATGTAAATAAAAATATATTGCATAAAAATGTTGACCCTGAATAAGCCAACACTCCTGAAAATCAGGAATCTGTTCTACAATCCTATCACATGAATAAAATAGAGTTCTTTAAGGAGGATTTTAAAAATTCACTGAAAGAAATACAGGAAAACACAGGTGAACAGGTAAAGGAATTGAATAAAGTGATCTAAGACCTAAAAGTGGAAGTAAAAACAATAAAATAAAAAGACAAGTTGAGGCAAACCTGGAAATTGTAAACCTAGGAAAGAGATCAGGAATTGCAGATGTAAGATCACCAACAGAATACAAGAAAGAGATGAAAGAACTTCAGGTGTAGACGATACCATGGAAGAGATTGACACAACTGTCAAAGAGAATTCAAAACACAAAAATGTGGCATGAAACTAAACTTTTTTCCCTATAAGTTGTTTTTGGCATATTGTCTTATTACAGCAATAGAAAGAGACCAACTAAAAAATAAAAATTAAAAATGCTAGCTAGAGGAGACTCACCTCATTTCTAAGTACATAGAATGAAGAAAATAAGGGGGTAGAAAAAGTTATTCCGAATGGAAACCAGAAGAAACTAAGTAACTGTGTGTGAAAGAGCTTTGAGTATAAAAAAGAAAGTATTACCATCTCCCCGAAGTGCAAAAGACTGTTAACCAATTCTTTAACATAGGCGATTTGGGAAATATTTAAGATGCAAATCAAAATAGGGTTAATGTTGAAGTTAAAAAATTTCTTGAAAAAAATGTGATCAAAAATATAAAACATATAACAGTAAAAATGTCTAAGAAGAAAGTTTATAACATAAAAGGCCTACTATAAAAAGTAGACAACTTCAAATAAAAAATCTAATGATGTAAAGAAATTAGAACAGTGGTTCTCAACCTTCCTAATAAGCAGACCCTTGAATACAGTTCTCATATTGTAGAGAACCCTCAGCCACAAAATTATTTTCATTGCTACTTCATAACTGCCATTTTGCTACTGTTATGGACTGTAATGTAAACATCTATGTTTTCAAATGGTCTTAGGTAACTCCTTTGCTGAGACAGACTCTTAGCTGGTCTTCCCCCCCCCCCCCCATTAAGACATCATAGCCTGACTCATCCTAGAGGATCCACTGCACTCAGAGCAGTTGAGGATGCGCTGTATTCAGAGAAGTAGACACCACAGCTTAAAGGCATGTAGAGCAACTGACTCGACAGACCTGGAGTTCTGCTGCACACAGAGAAACAGAAACCACAGTCCTTAGGAACCCCTAAAGAAGATCTTCACACAGGGCAACAGCTTGACTGTGCCACTCAAGACCTAACAGTCTGAAGGCCTCCCAGGAGATCTACTGCAGCCAGGGCAACAGATCAGCAGCTTCTCTGCCCCTCTAAAAAGCCATGAGTTGAAAGGTCCCAAAGGTGATCTGCTATAGCAAGGGCTGCAGGCCAACCTGGAGACCCAAAACAACTCAGGGACAAAAGAAACAGACTTCAGACAGAGTCACCTAGACCGACAAACACCGGACAAGCACAAGACCATACGCAACAGAAGCCAGTATACGTGGGCATCATCAAAACCCAGTTGTGTGTTTGACCTCCTTTTTGGTCTAATTGCTCTAGCTAGAACTTCAAGTACTATATTGAATATATTGGGACAGAGTGGGCAGCCTTGTCTGGTCCCTGATTTTAGTCGGATTGCTTCAAGTTTCTCTCCATTTAGTTTGATGTTGGCTACCGGTTTGCAGTATATTGCTGTCACTACATTTAGGTGTAGGCCTTGAATTCCTGTTGTAAAGAACCCAGATGTCCTTTAACAGAGGAATGATTACAGAAATTGTTGTATATATACACAATGGAATACTATTTAGCTATTAAAAACAATGAATTGATGAAATTCCTAGGCAAATGGATGGAACTATATAGTATCATCCTGAGTGAGGTAACCCAATCACAAAAGAATACACATGGTATGCAGTCACTTATAAGTGGATATTATCCCAAAAGCTCAAAATAAACAAGTTACAATTTACAGACCATAGGAAGCCCAAGAAGAAGGAAGACCAAAGTGAGGGTGCTTTGGTTCTTCTGAGAAAGGGATCAAAATGCTCACAAGAGCAATTATGGAGACAAAGTGTGGAGCAGAGACTGAAGGAAAGGCCACCCAGAGACTGTCCTACCTGGGGATTCATCCTATAAAAAGTCACCAAAACCAACACTACTATGAATGATAAGAAGTGCATACTGAATGAACCTATTATGGTTGTCTCCGGAGGGGCCCTGCCATAGCCTTACAGATTCAGAGGCAGCTGCTAGCAGCCAACCATTGGACTGAATGCTGGGTCCCCAATGGAGGAGTAGGAGGGAGGAATGGAGTAGCTGAAGGGGATTGCAGCCCCAGGGAAACAATGATGATGTCGGGCAACCAGATGCCCCAGGGCTCCCAGGGACTAAGCCATCAACCAAAGGGTACACATGGTTCCAGACAAAAGAGTGGCAGAAGAAGGCCTTGCCAGGCATTGGTGGGAGGAGCGGTCCTTGGTCCTGTGAAGGCTCAATAGATGCCCCAGCATGGGAAAATTGAGGGGGGATAGGTGGGAGTGGGCGCATATTCTTGGAGGCAGGGGATGGGAGGATGGGTTTGGGGTTTTCAGGGAGGGGGAAACTGGGAAAGGGTATAACATTTGAAATGTAAATGAAGAATATTTTCAATAAAAATTTATTAAAAAAAAGAAAGAAGAGTTATTTTTATAAGGTCTTATCTTATTGGGGGTTTGTTACATAAAATAACTGGCTTTCATACAACCTTACTAAACTTGACAATAATTTTAGCAGTAAACTGTAAACATTTAGATTCTTACATATGTAGTCATATTGTCTGTAAATAATGAGTCTATTTTTTTTTTTATTTTGAATCCTTTCCTTTCTTGATCTTTTGCTCGTTTGACTTAGTTCACTAATTTATCTACACTATTTTGACTTTTTCACATGTTACCAGCAAAGGCATAGGAATAGTATGAAAAACCAGCGAGATGAACATTACTTCTATGAAGTGTGTCTTGATTTAACAGCTTGAATATTTTCTACAGACTTAGTGTGAAAACACCATAGCAGATAGTGACATCAGATATGGCTCGCTTGTTTTCCAAATCCCATTTTCTCAAGTGTCATTATCACCATGAGTATCTGCTAATGCTTTACAATCATTTTAAGGGTAATGCTCTAAAATAACCATAAACATATTTAGGTCTGATCATTATAAAATAGAACCAACTTGTTGTCCCCTTTCAATTCTATAAACTTATGTTAGTGCACCTTACAATAAATAGCATTAGTTTTTTTTCTAAGTATACAATCTACTAAAACATAGTCTTTTCCCTAGTGAATTCTAGATAGTGGCATGTATTTCACTCTTTTTAAAGTTCTTAGCATATTTAAATTTATTTTAGAAACAGCTGAAATATATTAAACAAAATCATAAACTCAACCACACCTGTCATTTAAAACAACTATAGAAATATGTAGAATGATTCTGATAAAGAATGAATGAGAGGACCAAAACTATACATCACTGCCTGTAAAATATTTGTGCAATTTTTGGATTCTTCATTGGGATGATTAAAATAAAACTATTTATGTCACAGAGACACATTCCTGCTGTTTGCTTTTAATTTTTATGTTTTAGTTCAAGTCAGAAAAGTTAGTAATTTGTCATTCTAAAAGATTAGAATATTTAACCAAAATGATTTTGCTGACGGTTCATATCATGAAATACATTTAAATTATACCACTAATTTTAATCTTTTTGAAGTTTATTGGTTTGAAATATGAGATGATTGCATGATGTCAAAGATATATTTAGTTATTAGATTTATAATGCACTAACTTTAAATAGAATATTCTAATATAACATGACATTTTGTATCTTTCCATGTAAAAACATTGATTAGTTTTACAGACACAATAAAAATAATATCAACAACAATTTAGATTGACAAGCCATGACAGTTAATTTATATGCATTATTTCATTAAAATTTTATTGTGTATTTTTATGTTGAAGAAAATCTTTTCTTAACATGTTTTACTTCAGTAAGTGAAGATGAAACAGCAGGTGCCAGGGGTGTATTTTGCTTGCTTTAAAAATAATTGAATTTGGCTGTGTAAAATGGAAGACCGTAAGGAAGGGCTAAGTAGGAATGTGTTCTGTTTCTACTCTGTTTTATGGTTTACAAGTATGAAAGAAAATCTTAATTGGCAGTAACTCAATTATGTCAAAAACATAATCAAGATTTATAATAACTTCTGGAAACTTGCTGAATTCTAGGTATTGTTAAAGGTAAAAATATGAGTGAGCAATTAAGAAAGCTCTTTCAATGTCTTGTTATATCTTAGATGTAAATTATGTTATGAGAAAATCATGGACTCCACTAAAAACTCATAATAAACCGAACACACCTACCATACAAATGCATAACTGAGTTTCAGTGTTAAGTTACTTGCAAAATTTGGCATTTCTCCTCTTTGGAGCTTCACAATCAATTACACCATGATTCCTATCTGTCCTCTATTTTCTAAAGGTAGTACAGGAAAAAAAGAAGTCAAAACCATACAATGAAAAAAAGAGAAGGCATCTTCAACGAATGGTGCTGATCTAACTGGCAGTTATATTTAGAAGAATACAAATAGTTCCATATTTATACCCTGCACAAAACTCCAGTCAAAGATGATCAAGGACTTCAACATAAAATCAGATACACAGGGGGCTGTGGTGATGGCTCAGTGGTTAGACGCACTGGCTGCTCTTTCTAAGATCCTGAGTTCAAATCCCAGCAACCACATGGTGGTTCATAATCTTCTATAGTGAGATCTGTCGCCCTCTTCTGGTATGCAGGCATATATTCAGGCAAAATGCTGTATACATAATAAACAATTTTTTTTTAAATATTAAGATACACTAAATCTAGTAGAGGAATAGCCTTGAACAAATTGGTTCAGGTGATATCTTCCTGAACAGAACACTAGGGGCTTAAATTGATAAATGGGACCTCAGGACTGCAAAAGACTCTGTCAGTTGACGAAATGCCTACCTACAGATTTGGAACGGATTTTCACCGATTCTACATCTGACAGAGGGCTAACATCCAAAATTTATAAAGAACTTAAGAAGCTAGACTCCAACGAACCAAATAACCCAATTAAAAATGAGGTACAGATCTAAACAAAAAGTTCTCAACCAAGGAATCTCAAATGGCAAAGAAGCACTTAAAGAAATGTTCAAAGTCTTTAGTCATCAGTGAAATGCAAATCAAATGACTCTCAGATTCCAATTTCTGAATGGCTAAAATCAACAGCTCAAGTGGCAGGTCATGCTGGCAAGGATGTGGAGCAGGGAGAACACTCTTGCATTGTTGGTCAGAGTGAAAACTTGCACAATCACTCTGGAAAACAATTTGGTGATTTCCAAGAAAATTGGGAATAATTCTATCTCAAGTCTTAGCTATAGCATTCCTGAGTTTATACCCAAAAGATGTTGTACCATCACACAAAGATACTTGCTTTACTACATTCATAGCAGCTTTATTCATAATATTTAGAAACTGGAAACAATCCAGATGTTCTTCAGCTGAAGAATGGATAAAGAAAATGTGGTTTCCAGTGGAAGGATAGAGACAACAGCCCACTCACAAAACTTTCAACCTAAAATTTATCCTGTCTACAAGAAAAACACATCAGCTTAGGCATATTCTGAATTTAACATAAACAAGGTGATCAAAGTAAACAAATTTCAATCAAATCTATTGGAAAATTTTCCACATGTTTCTTAAAACAAACACATTTTTATTTTGCACCTTTTCTCCCAGTCTGAACATGTAATCAGAAGCAGACCCTAACTGCGAAGATGCCTTTGGCATGGTGTCTTAGGATCTTTTACATGTCTCAGAAAAAGTCAAAAATAAATTCCTTTTTGGCAATATTTTAAGGAAAAAGAAAGTAATTTGTAGAAGAATAACCTTACTCTAGCTTACAATAAAGACTGTGATTCACATTGTAATGGGTAATAGCTGTGTGGGAATATCATACTACTGAGCCACTAGTCTCTTCTTCAGTTGAATTGTCTGTAGAATAGCAGGAATGAATTCTGCAGAAGAAATAATTGTCTCGATTGAGGGTCTGAAAGAGTTATGATACTTTGACCAAATATATCAGCAGAAGACTAGACTACGTTAAAAATTCAGTTGTGGCTCAGAATAGAGCAGAGTTAACTCATATACTCATGAATGAAACCAAAGACTATGACAATTGTTCTGATTTGCTGCATTAATCATTATATGACTTGATTTTATTATTTTATTGTAATATTAATTGTAATTCTTTCTTTCATTATTTTATTGGTTGTGGGGTTTATTGTATATATGTATTATGAACTTACCCCCATCTATCTTCAAGTGTCTCACTATTTTATACACAAACATTTAACAACTGTATACTTCTACTTCACATTTTTGGCCTTTTGAATAATATGTAATTTCAAATGTGATATTTACATAGACATATAAATATATGTTCATACATATGAATAAAAGTGTGATATAAATGTATGTGCATACATTTGTATATTATATATACATTTTGATAGATTAAATGTATTTTAGATTATTTTAATTAAAGTTAACACTATCTTTTAACAGGACTTAAGTAACAACCTTAATATATGTGTGTCAGCCATTTCTGGCACTAACTCACTAGGTAGCTTTCATCTACATGAAGTATATATTTTTCAAGTAATGTAGGTGTGATGGTGATGAGTTCTGGCATGCTACTACTATCAAGTATTCTGTCATTTTAAAAGCTTATTGTGATGTAATTTGTCTTGTGTTTATTATTATCTTTTGTTTTGTTTTGTTTTTGAGACAAGGTCTCACTATGCAGTTCAAGCTGTTCTTGATGTCATAATCCTCCTGCATTTAGCCAGCCTCCTGAGGGTTGGCATTACAGGTGTGTGCCATTATATTTGGCTGAGATGGAATTTGTGTAATTTGTAATGTGCTTAACTTACTTAAAGTATAAAAATCAATGGTTTTCATTATATCCACATAACTGGAAAGCAATAACCACAATTATCTTTAGAAAATATCTTCATCATTAAAGAAAAACCCATAACTATGAGTGAATATTCTCCACTTTACCCACATTCTTCTAAGCATTTTGACAACTAATTCACTATCTAACTCTAGAGATGTATCTCAGTTGAGTATTTCATGTGAAACAGAATTATAGATTATATTGATTTTTATTATGGCTTTTTTTTACATCTATGAAACATCTACAAAGTTTCACACACTTTTAATGCATATCAACAATTCATTATTTTATTGCTGGATATATTTCTCTATATAGATATTCCACATTCTATTTATACAATAATTAATTCAAGTGGGGTGGGAACCTATGGGTGGGTGGGGGAGCACTCTCATACAAAGGAAAGGACAGATGTGATATGGGGGTTGGTTGAGGGTGTAACCTGGAAGTGGGATATAATTTGAGATGTAAACAAATGGAATGATTAATTAAAAAATAAATAAAAAGGATTTTGAGATGTAATTTGAGTATATGTTCCATCATATGAGATATCCTAATTATATATACACATGGCTACTTTATACACCTTCACTTTTACTTTCAATTTTTTTTATTAAATATATTCTTTATTTACATTTCAAATGATTTCTCCTTTCCTGGCTCCCCACTCCACAAAATTCCCATAAGCCCTCTTCCCTCCACCTGTTCCCCCATCCACCCCTTCCCACTTCCCTGTTCTGGTATTGCCCTATACTGCTGCACTGAGCCTTTCCAGAACCAGGGGCCACTCCTCCATTCTTCTTGGACATCATTTGATATGTGGATTATGTCTTGGGTATTCCAATTTTCTAGGTTAATATCTGCTTATCAGTGAGTGCATACCATGATTCATCTTTTGAGACTGGGTTACCTCACTTAGTATGATTTTCTCCAGCTCCATCCATTTGTCTAAGAACTTCATGAATTCATTGTTTCTAATGACTGAATAGTACTCCATTGTGTATATATGCCACATTTTTTTTTGTATCCATTCCTCCACTGAGGGACATCTGGGTTCTTTCCATCTTCTGGCTATTATAAATAGGGCTGTTATGTGGAGTATGTATCCTAATTACATGCTGGGGAATCCTCTGGGTATATGCCCAGGAGTGGTATAGCAGGGTCTTCTGGAAGTTTCATGCCAGGCTTTCTGAGGAACGGTCAGACTGATTTCCAGAGTGGTTGTACCATCTTGCAATCCAACCCTACATCTGACAGAGGGCTAATATCCAATATATACAAAGAACTCAAGAAGTTAGACCCCAGAAAACCAAATAACCCTATTAAAAATGGGGTACAGAGCTAAACAAAGAATTTTCACCTGAAGAATTTTGGATGGCTGAGAAGCACCTTAAGAAATGTTTACCATCATTCCTCATTAGGGAAATGCAAATCAAAACAACCCTGATATTTCACCTCACACCTTAAGATTAAAAACTCAGAAGACAGCAGGTGTTGGCGAGGGTGTGGAGAAAGTGGAACACTCCTCCACTGCTGATGGGATTGTAAATGAACATTTTCTGAATCCATTCTTCAGTTGAGGAACATCTGGATTGTTTCCATCTTCTGGCTATTACAAATATGGCTGCTATGAATATTATAGAGTATTGTGATATCTGAGACTCATAGCAGAGGGAATATGCAACCTGGAGAGGCTACCTCCTGTAGCCAAACAGTACTCCCAGTGGAGGAATAAGGACAACAAGCCACCCATAAAACTTTCAACCCAAAATTTATCCTATCTACAAGAAATGCAGGGACAAAGATAAAATAGAGACAGAAGGAAAAGCCAAACAAAAACTGGCCCAACTTGAGACCCATCACAGGGGCAAGCAACAAATCCCTGTCCCTATTAATGATACTCTGATATGCTTGCAGACAGAAACCTAGCATAACTGTCCTCTGAGAGGTTCTACTTAGCAGCTGACTGAAACAGATGCAGAGACCCACAGCCAAACATTGGACAGAGCTTGGGGAATCTTACAGAAGATTTGGGGAATGATTGAAAGCCCTGGATAAAATAGAAACTCCACAGGAAGACCAAGAGTGTCAACTAACTCAGACCCTTGATAGCTCTCAGAGACTGAATCATCAACCAAAGAGGGTGCTGGACCTAGCACCCCCCCCCCCACACACACACACATATGTAGTAGCTGTGAGCTCAGTGTTCATGCAGGTCCTCCATCAACTGGAGGAAAGGCTGTCCCCTAAAACTGTTGCCTATCTGTGGATCCTGTTCCCCTAACTACTGGGCTACCTTGTCTGGCTTCCACTGGAGAGGAAGGGTTTAGCCTTGCAGAGAGTTGATGTGCTAGAGTGAGGGAATACCCAGAGTGAGAGGGTCTGCCCTCTCAGAGGAGAAGAATATGGAGATGCCGGGCAGTGGTGGCACATGCCTGTAATCCCAGCTCTTCGGAGGCAGAGGCAGGCAGATTTCTGAGTTCAGAGGCCAGCCTGGTCTACAGAATGAGTTCCAGGACAGCCAGGGCTACACAGAGAAACCTTGTCTCAGAGAGAGAGAGAGAGAGAGAGAGAGAGAGAGAGAGAGAGAGAGAGAGAGAAGGATATGGAGAAGGGATTCTATAAGGGGCGAATATGGAGGAGAACAGTTATTGGGATATAAAGAGAATAAATTAATTAATAAATTAATTGTACTCCTTACAAGTTTTTACATACTTGATACATAACATTTACTAAAGTTATATCAGATAAGCAATTCAAGCTAATTTGTAACCCCTAAGTGAAACAGAAGCAGTAATTAAATCTCCCAAACCAAAAGCCCAGGGCCAGATGATTTTAGAGCAGAATTCTACCAGATTCTGCCAAGGGATATAATGCTGTCTTTTAGCTTCTGCAGGCACCAGACACATATGTGGTACACAAATATTCATGCTGGTGAAATGTCAAAACATGTACAAATAAATAAATCTATAGATATTTGCTGCCTGCCCGGATAGAAAAGGGTCACTAGGTACCTAGTGACCTGAGCTTTAGATCTCTGGGGGTGCAACCCGCCAGGGGTTTGCCTGCACTCAGGAACTGAGCACATAGGTGGTGTGTCTGCCTGTCAGCCGGACATGGGGCCTGTGTCCTGCCCAGAGATCAGCAGAGGAAGAGATTCCCAGCGACCATATTAGCTCCCTGCTGGGACAGAAAAGGGTCACTAGGTACTGTATCACCCCGAGCTTTAGATTTCTGGGGGTGCAAACCACCAGGGGTCTGCCTGCACCAAAGAACTGAGCACATAGGCCGTTTGTCTGTCAGTCCACCGGGCATGGTGGCCTGTGTCCTGCCCAGAGAGCAGCAGAAGAAGAGATTCCCCGCAGCCATATTCGCTCCCTGCCTGGACAGAAAAGGGTTACTAGGTACTGTATCACCCTGAGCTTTAGATCTCTGGTGGTGCAAACCTCCAGGGGTCTGCCTGCACTCAGGAACTGAGCACATAGGTGGTACATCTGCAAGCCCGTCGGTTGCAGGACCCGTGTCCTACATGAAAATCAACAGAGGGAGTGACCCCCACCACAGCAACATTGCTCCATAACAGAGCAGTCAGAGAACACCTGGTTCACCTTGACAACCCAAGTATAACATTGCTTGAGGCAAGACTGAGCAGGGCTCCAAAGGCACAAAAGAGGAAGGCAGCATATCAGTAATCTGTGCCAGAGGAAACCCAGTCATCCAGTGTTGCAAAAATAACCTTAAAGATCCACAATAGGTTGAAGCACCAGCCAGTGACAATAAGACCATCTTACACCAGGGAGAACTAGATGGCTAAAGGCAAACATAGGAACGTTAATAACAGAAACCACGGCATTATGGCAGCATCTGAACCCAGTTCCCCAACAATAGAAAGTCCTGGATACCCCAACACATGAGAAAAAAAAGAGTTGGATTTAAAAGCACTGGTAAGGATGCTGTTAGAGGAACACAAGAAGGACATAAATAAATCTCTTAAAGAAATTTAGGAGAAAAATGATCAAAAGCTAGGAGCCCTTACAAGGGAAACACAAAAATCACTTAAAGAAATTCAGTAGAATATGGGTCAGAAGTTAGTAGCCAATAAGGAGGAAATGCAAAAATCACTTTAAAAATACAGGAGAAGTATGATCAACAGGCAGAAGTCATGAAAGAGGAAACACAAAAATTGCTCAAAGAATTAGAGGAAAACACAAACAAGCAAATGATGGAACTGAGCAAAAACTTCCAGGATCTAAAAACAGAAGTGGAAACAACTAAGAAAGCACAAAGGGAGACAACTTCGGAGATAGAAAACCTTGGGAAGAAATCAGGGACCGTAAACGCAAATATCATCAACAGAATAAAAGAGATAGAAGAAAGAATCTCAGGTGCCGAAGATACCATAGAAACAATGGACTCAAGAGTCAAAGAAACTGCAAAATGCAAAATCTTATAACCCAAAACATCCAGGAAATCCAGGACACAATGAGAAAGCCAAACCTAAGGATTATAGGCATTGATGAGAGTGAAGATTTACAACTTAAAGGGCCAGCAAATATCTTCAACAAAATTATGGAAGAAAACTTCCCTAACCTAAAGAGAGAGATGCCCATGAATATACAAGAAGCCTACAGAACTCCAAACAGATTGGAACAGAAAAGAAATACTTCCTGTCACATAATAATCAAAACCCCAAATGTACTAAACAAAGAAAGAATACATAGGGCAGTAAGAGAAAAAGGTCAAGTAATATATAAAGGAAGACCTATCAAAGTCACACCAGACTTCTCACCAGAGACCATGAGAGCTAGAATATCCGGGGCAGATCTCATGCAGACTCTAAGAGAACACAAATGCCAGCCGAGACTATATACCCAGCAAAACTCTCAATCACTATAGATGGAGAAACCAAGATATCCCATGAGAAAACCAAATTTACACAATATCTTTCCACAAACCCAGCCTTACAAAGGATAATAGTGGGAAAAAAACCATTACAACGAGGGAAACTATACCCTGGAAAAAGCAGGATATTATGCTTCTTTCATCAAACCCCAAAGAAGATAACCACACAAGTATAAAATTAAAATAAAAAATGATAGGAAGCAAAAACCACTACTTCTTAATATCTCTTAACATCAATGGACTCAATTCCCCAATAAAAAGACATAGACTAACAGACTAGTTACGTAAACAGGACCCTACATTTTGCTGCATACAGGAAACACACCTCAGTGTCAAAGACAAAAACTACCATAGAGTAAAAGGCTGGAAGACAATTCTGCAAGGAAATGGTCCCAGGAAACAAGCCAGAGTTGCCATTCTAATATCAGATAAAATTGACTTTCAACCTAATGTCATCAAAAGAGACATGGAAGGTCACTTCTTGCTGGCCAAAGGAAAAATCCAACAAGAACTATAAATCCTGAACATCTATGCTCCAAATACAAGGGCGCCCTCATTCATAAAAGAAACTTTACTAAATCTCAAAGCACACATTACACCTAACACAATAATTGTGGGTGACTTCAACACTCCACTCTCACCAATGGACCGATCAGGAAAACAGAAACTAAACAGGGAGACAATGAAACTAATTGAAGCTTTGGACCAATTGGATTTAACAGATATATATAAAACTTTTCATCCCAAAGCAAAAGAATATAACTTTTTCTCAGCACCTCATGGTACCTTCTCCAAAATCGATCATATATTTGGTCAAAGACAGACCTCAACAAATGTAAGAAGACTGAAATAATCCCATGCCTCCTATCAGATTACTATGGAGTAAAATTGGTCTTTAGTAACAGTAAAAACAACAGAAAGCCCACATACACATGGAAACTGAACAATACTCTACTCAATGATACCTTGGTCAAGGAAGAAATAAAGAAAGAAATCAAAGATTTTTTAGAATTTAATGAAAATGAAGGCACAGCATACACAAATCTATGGGACACAATGAAAGCAGTGCTAAGAGGAAAACTCATAACTTTGAGTGCCTCCAAAAAAAAATTCGAGAGAGCATACACTAGAAGATTAATGGAACAACTGAAAGCTCTAGAACAAAAAGAAGCTAATTCACCCAGGAGGAGACGAAGCCAGGAAATCATCAAACATGGGGATGAAATCAATCAAGAAGAAACCAAGGGAACCATACAAAGAATCAACAAAACCAAAAGCTGGTTCTTTGAAAAAAATCAACAAGAGAGATAAACCCTTAGCCAGACTAACCAAAGGGCACAGAGAAAGTATCCAAATTAACAAAATTAGAAATGAAAAGCGCGATATTACAACAGAAACCTAGGAAATTAAAAAAATCATCAGATCCTACAACAAAAGCCTGTACTCAACACAACTGGAGAATCTGGAGGAAATGAGCATTTTCTTAGACAGATACCAAATACCAAAATTAAACCAGGAACAAATAGACCATCTAAACAGACGCATAACCCCTAAAGAAATAGAAGGGGTCATAGATAGCCTTCTGACAAAAAAAAGCACAGGACCAGATGGTTTAAGTGCAGAATTATATCAGACCTTCAAAGAAGACTTAACACCAATACTCTTCAAACTATTCCACCAAATAGATACAGAAGGAACACAACCCAACTCCTTCTATGAAGCCACTGTTACACTGATTCCAAAACCACACAAAGATCCAACTAAAAAAGAGAATTTCAGGCCAATTTCCCTTATGAATATCGATGCAAAAATACTCAGTAAAATTCTTGGCAACTGAATCCAAGAACACATCAAAATGATCACTTACCATGATCAAGTAGGCTTCATCCCAGGGATGCAGGGGTGGTTCAATATAAGGAAATCCATCAATGCAATCCACTACATAAACAAACTCAAAGAAAAAAACCACATGATCATTTCATTAGATGCTGAAAAAGCATCTGACAAAATTCACCATCCTTTCATGCTAACAGTCGTGGAAAGGACAGGAATTCAAGGCCCATATCTAAACATAGTAAAAGCAATATACAGCAAACTGGTATCCAGCATCAAACTAAATGGAGAGAAACTTGAAGCAATCCCACTAAAATCAGGGACTAGACAAGGCTGCCCCCTCTCTCCATATCTTTTCAATATAGTTCTTGAAGTCCTAGCTAGAGCAATTAGACAACATAAGGAGGTCAAAGGGATACAAATTGGAAAGGAAGAAGTCAAACTATCACTATTTGCAGATGATATGATACTATACTTAAGTGAACCAAAAAACTCTACTAGAGAACTCCTACAGCTGATAAACAACATCAGCAAAAAATCAAATTTTGCTACAAAATCAATGCAAGCAAATCAGTAGCCTTTATATACTCAAAGGATAAACAGACTTAGAAAGAAATTAGGGAAATGACAACCTTCACAATAGCCACAAACAGCATAAAGTATCTTGGGGTGACTCTAACCAAACAAGTGAAAGACCTATATGACAAGAACTTCAGATCTCTGAAGAAGGAAATCGAAGAAGATCTCAGAAAATGGAAAAATCTTCCATGCTCGTGGATTGGCAGGATTAATTTAGTTAAAATGGCCATCTTGCCAAAGGCAATCTACAGATTCAATGCTATCCCCATAAAAATCCAAAACCAGTTCTTCATAGAGCTAGAAAGAGCAATTCTCAAATTCATCTGGAATAACAAAAAACCCAGGAGAGCTAAAACTATTCTCAACAGTAAAAGAACTTCAGGGCGATTCAGTATCCCAGACCTCAAACTTTACTACAGAGCAATAGTGATTAAAAAAAAAACAACTGCATGGTATTGGTACAATGTCAGGCAAGCGGATCAGTGGAATAGGATCGAAGACCCAGAAATGAACCAACACACCTATGGTCACTTGATCTTCGACAAAGGAGCTGAAAGCATCCAGTGGAAAAAGATAGCCTTTTCAACAAATGGTGCTGGTTCAACTGGAGGTCAGCATGCAGAAGAATGCAAATTGATCCATTCTTATCTCCTTGTACTAAGTTCAACTCCAAGTGGATCAAGGACCTCCACATAAAACCAGACACACTGAAACTAATCGAAAAGAACCTGGGGAAGACCCTTGAGAACATGAGCACAGGGGGAAAGTTCCTGAATAGAACACCAATAGCTTATGCTCTAACATCAAGAATTGACAAATGGGACCTCATACAATTACAAAGTTTCTGTAAGGCAAAGGGCACTGTCAAAAGGACAAAACGTCAACCAACAGATTGGGAAACTCTAAATCTGACAGAGGGCTAATATCTAATATATACAAAGAACTCAAGAAGGTAGAACACAGAGAACCAAATAACCCCATTAAAAAGTAGGGTATGTAGCTAAACAAAGAATTTTCACAAGAAAAACTTCGGAGGGCTGAGAAACACCTTAAGAAATGTTCAACATCATTAATCATTAGGGAAATGCAAATCAAAACAACCCTGAGATTTCACCTCACACCAGTCAGAATGGCTAAGGTCAAATACTCAGGAGACAGCAGGTGTTGGTGAGAATGTGGAGAAAGAGGAACACTCCTCCACTGCTGGTGGGATTGCAAAATTTTGCAACCACTTTGGAAATCACTCTTGTGGTTCCTCAGAAATCTGGGCATGACACTTCCTGAGGACCCTGTTATACCACTCCTGGGCATATACCCAGAGGATTCTTCATCATGCAATAAGGACATATGCTCCACTATGTTCCTAGCAGCCCTATTTGTAGTAGCCAGAAGCTGGAAAGAACCCAGGTGTCCCTCAATGGAGGAATGGATAAAAAAAATGTGGTATATTTACACAATGGAGTACTATTCAGCCATTAGAAACAATGAATTCATGAAATTCTTAGACAAATGGATGGAGCTGGAGAACATGGTACTAAGTGAGGTAACACAGTCTCAAAAGATCAGTCATGGTATGCACTCACTGATAAGTGGATATTAGCCTAGAAACATTGAATACCCAAGAGATAATCCACATATTAAATGAGGTCCAAAGAGAATGGAGAAGTGGCCCCTGATTCCGGAAAGACTCAGTGTAGCAGTATAGGGGAATACCAGAACAGGGAAGTGGGAAGGGGTAGATGAGGGAACAGGCAGAGGGAAGAGGGTTTATGGGACTTGCGGGGAGTGGGGACCCAGAAAAGGGGAAATCATTTGAAATGCAAATAAAAAAATATATCAATAAAGAAAAAAAGTAAAGAAAAATAAATCTTTAAATAATTTGTATTAGTTTTTTGAGAGTTTTATATGATATGCTTTGATCATATTCACTCTTTCTACCTCCCTTCTCTACCTGCACAACTTGATGTTTCTTTTAAAACCTATCAAGAGCAATATGTGCTGCCCAAATATTTTGGATGTGTAGTCTTCCACTAGAGTCTTCTCAACTTTCCTAATGCTGTGACCCTTTAATAGAGTTCTTCATGTTATGGTGAGCTCCAACCATGAAATTATTTTGGGTGCTACTACATAATTGTAATTTGCTATTATTTTGAATTGTGATATAGATATCTGATATGTGACCCCTGTGAAAGGGCTGTTAGATACCCAAAGGGGTCTTGACCCACAAGTTGAAAACTTCTGCCCAAGAGCATGGTCAACCTACAAGGCCATATTCTTACAGAAAATAGTCTCTCCTTCAAGCAGGTTACAATTGAAAATTACCCCATGTCTATGTGTAGAATTTTGTGCATAACTCCAATCTCTATGCTGGCATTTGTCCTGGTTTGAATTTTCACAGGCTTTGTGCATGTTGTTGGAATATCTGTGACTTCATATATGAAGCTACCTTGTTGTGCCAGAAGATACTATTTTCTTAGACCCCAGTACCCTCTCTGGCTCTTACATTCTTAAGGTCCTAAACCGCAATGATCCCTAAGCCTTAGGAGATTCAGCATAGTATCATCTGAGTTTGGCTTCTATTGCTATTATAAAACATAACGAAAAACAGCTTATGGAGGAAAGGGTTTGTTTCAGTTTACAGTTTCCCATCACAATTCAACATCAGAGGAAGATAGATTGAGTGGTCAAGTCAGTAACCTAGAGTTAGGACTGGAAGCAGAAGCAATGGAAGAAGTGTGCTGCTTACTGGACTGCTCCTCAGCCTGCTTTCTTATACAACTCAGGATAATTAGATCATAGAGGGCATCACCTCCCACGGTCTGGACACATCCACATCAATTATTAATCAAGAAAATACCTGATAGACCTGCCTACTGGCAATCTTATGGAAGAATTTTCTTGTTGACTTTCCTTGTCCCAGATAACTGTAGCTTTTGTAAGTTAAAAACAAAACAATCAAATGAACAAAAACCCAGGATATTTGTTAATCACCATCTACAGTAAATTGAAGCTTCTTGTATAAGGGTTGAGGGTTGAGGGATGCATTGATCTATGGCTATAATTATAAGTCATTAGGAACAGGTTTAATACTATGTCCATTTATCAGAATAATAATAGATGGCCCCATGGGGCTTATGACATTTCTAACCACAAGTTATTGGCATAATAATGTTGTCAGGTATGGGTTTCATTTTGTGGAGCTGGATTTTAATTCATTCAGAAAGTGGTTGGTTACTCCTCTAGGATTCATGCTACTATTGCACCAATGGACATGTCTTGCCAGACAAGTAAATATTATTGTACATGGGGTTCAGAGCTTGATATGATTAAAGAGTTTTTCTCTTGTAGCATGTCAATCACCTTCCAGCACTATGAAAGCTAGCCAATAGGGTTGTCCTCCAGTTGATATTTTTATGTTTTGTGTCAAGTATCTTTTGTCTTCAACAATAGGCTCTTTTTGTCAAATTCTGGATGGTAACCAAGAGCAATAACTTTTGCAGACTGATGCAGTCACTATGGAAATTACTCAGTGACACCCCTCTTAGGGATATAACCATATAAACATAGCTTCTCATTTGTATTCATTGTTGCTTTCTTCACAATAGTCAGGAAATGGAAACAGCCTAGATGTCCATCAACTGATGAATGGATAATGAAAATGAAATATATTCACACAAGAATTTCGCAGATAATGGGTGGAAGTAGAAACAATTTTTCTGAGTGAGATATCCCAGATTCAGAATCATAAATAGCATATGTTTTCTCTCATTCGTAGATATTAGCTTGATTCCTCAAACATATATATAT
Source organism: Apodemus sylvaticus (assembly GCF_947179515.1). Classification (NCBI taxonomy): domain Eukaryota; kingdom Metazoa; phylum Chordata; class Mammalia; order Rodentia; family Muridae; genus Apodemus; species Apodemus sylvaticus. Next base: position 68,805,525 of record NC_067495.1, read on the forward strand.
ATATATTATGTTTTTATTATATTATATAATATATCATATATATGTTTTATGAAAATCTTCAGTTTTTTCGGAAAATGTCTCCACTTCCGTTTTCATTTATATTCTTAATGCATTTGTATGCCTAGCATTGTATTATATTATATGAAGCAGAGTGCATGGAAAAGAATTGTAGACCCAGAAATGAACCCACACACTTATCAAGAGACTCCACTAAAGGCCATCCAAAGACTGCACCACCTGGGGGTCCATTCTATTTACAGCCACCAAACCTGGATGCTCTTGTAGATACTGGGAAGTGCTTGCTGACTGTATTTTATTATATTATATATAATAAAAACATAATATATATGAAATATATATTAACCATATATATATATATATATATATATATATATATATATATATATATTAGAATTCCCATAAAAGGTGGGAAATTAGTAAGAAACCATAGGAAAGGGCTTTTAGAGGAGTGGAAAGAGAGTACAGTTGTATAGAAAAATTAAAGGGGAATAATAAAAGAGGAAGTGTAAAAATGGGGTAAAGAAGCAGAGTGCATGGAAAAGAATTGTAGACCCAGAAATGAACCCACACACTTATCAAGAGACTCCAGTAAAGGCCATCCAGAGACTGCACTACCTGGGGGTCCATCCTATTTACAGCCATCAAACCTGGATGCTCTTGTAGATGCTGGGAAGTGCTTGCTGACTGAAGCCTGATACCACTGTCTCCTGAGAGGCTCTGCCAGAGCCTGACAAATACAGAGGTAGATGCTCTCAGTCAATTGGACTGAGCATAGGGAGTTGGGTCCCAGATGGAGGAGTTGGAGAAGAGATTGAAGGAGCTGAGGGGGTTTATGGCACCATGGGGGGAGCAACAATGTCAACTGGGGATCCCTCCAGAGCTCCTGGGGGGACCACCAACCAAAGAATACACATGGAGGGACCCATGGCTTCAGCTGTGTATGTGGCAGAGGATGGCCTTGTTGGACATCAGTGGGAAGAGTGGCCCTTGGGCCTGAGTGTGTTCAATCAAGAAATCAAAACACAATATCAATAAAACTGAATTTGTTTTGTGTAATTATAAGTACTAATCTAAAATAAGTTTTAAAGTGTGATATAGAGTGAAACAGTGTGAGATCAATAATACAAAATGTCCAAATATTGAAAAAATTTAAAACTTTCCAGAACTTAAAATATTGAATAGAGTAAGATTTTACATACTTAAAATAGAAAATTCAATACATTGGTTTTGGATTTGGTTTTTTCGAGACAGGGTTTCTCTGTGTAGCCCTGTCTGTCCTGGAGCTCATTCTGTAGACCAGGCTGTCCTCGAACTCAGAAATCTGCCTGTCTCTTCCTCCCAGAATGCTGGGATTACAGGCGAGTGCCACCACTGCCCGGCGAAAATTCAATACATTAAGATGTCAATTCTTCACTGATTTTTACAGAAATACAAACCAATCCCTATTTTTTAAAAAAAATAGCACAATTCCTTTTTTCTAGCTCATAATTTACTTTTAAAAAATTTTTCTTCATGCTGATCACTCTGCTGGCCTGCAGAACTCCCAACCGGGTTGGTGCACACAAGGCTAGCCTCGCTGCTCAGGCCCTAGAAAAGGGGAAATCATTTGAAATGTAAATAAAAAAATGTATCGAATAAAAAAAAAGAAAGAAAAAAATTTTATTGGCTATTTTATTAATTTACATTTCAAATGTTATCCCCTTTCCCAGTTTCTCCTCCACAAACCCACTATCTCATACCCCTCAGCCCTGCCTCTATGAGGGAGTTCCCCCACCCACCCACACACTCCTGCTTCCCTGTCCTGGCATTCTGCTATACTGAGGTATCGAGCCTTCTCAGGACCAAGGGGCTCCCCTCCCACTGATATCTGACAAGGCCATCCTCTGCTACATATGCAGCTGGAGCCATGGGTCCCTCTTTGTATACTCTTTGGTTGGTGGTTTAGTCCCTGGGAGCTCTGGGGGGGGGTGGCCTATTTGGTCGATATTGTTGTTCTTCCTGTAGGGTTGCAAACCCCTGAAGCTCCTTCAGTCCTTTCCCTAACTCCTCCATTGAGGTTCCTGCTAGTCAGTTCTTTAGCACATCACCAAGAGATTGCTAATGATGCTGCAGTACATAAGTTTGCTCCATATATGCCACATTTTTCTCTATAAGTCTTTCATGTTTAATTACTTTGTCTCATGCTGTTGAATCCATAGAGGGAAATGATATTAGAGATACAAACACCTTTCCTATCTCTAAAAATCAAAAACAAATCAACTGATACATGTTTTTATTAAGAGATGAGCTTTTTACAGTGTTAAAGGACAGCAACAGAAACAGGTTAAATCCTGAAATACTGACATGTTAGACTCATAAAGAAACAAAAGGATTCAGACACAAAATACTAAGCAAATTAATGGGGAAAGCATGGAAGAAAAAATAAATCTTCATATACACTGGCTGACATTTTACCAAAACAGCTTTAGATGGAAGTCCTGCATACTACCCAATAGACAAATACTATTTTGCTTTAGCTTGCTAACCAGTTCAGCAGAGGGAAACTATTCTGGGAGTTTACAAATAAGCCTTTCAGCTAGAAACATCAGAGGACCTCACACTTATATGTATATACAACTTGAAAGTTTGTCATCCTCAATGGATTAAGTGAGCACCACCATGAGGACCTATATAGTCCTAAAATACAGAGAAGACTACAAACAAATTTATTTCAGTGGATAATATGATTCACAATGAAGAATTAAGCCTAAAGTAATTTATCTATACCAGAGCTCCAGAAGTTCGTTAAGATGATAAACTCAGCACCAAAAAGGGAATTTATGGGCCCCAAGCCACAGGCAGAATCAGATTCAGAGCCAGAGTAAGAGCCTGTTCTGAGAGCTGCAGTCATTTGTGCTCAACAATCAGGGAACAATGGAATTTAACCCACCAGGAAAGGTAGACTGAGCTCCCACTGTAAACAGTCCATTCTAGTCTAACCTGTTCGAATACCCCCCAAAAAATAAGTGGCTTCTATCCCATCCACAGGATAAGCTATAAAAGACAATACCTCCAAGTTGAAATGAAACCTGCACACTTATCATATGAGCAGGGAAGCCAACTAGTTTATTATTTTTCAATTTTTAAATAATCTTTATTTTTATTGAATGGTTTTGTTCTTTTGGGAGGTGAGTTGTTCTACTGATTTAATTTTCTTCTTCCCTGTTATTATCTCGTTTACCTTCCTCCAATGCACGTTTCTTCTCATTACTTTTCTTTCTTCTATCTTATTTCTTTTACCCAATTCTCTTTCTATTTTGAGTAAAACGTGTAATGATGGAAGTATAACAATACCTAATACTTTGAAATAATTGAAATAAATGGGATAGTAGCTGTTTAAAAATGTATGAATGAACCATAATAGATGTGAATGAGTAACTATATAAATTCTGCCACTGCCAATTACAAGTTATGAAAATTGAGCAGTTCTTAAATTCTGCTAGCTTCAGCTGTATGTGCAAAGTGGAGCTCTTAGTACTTTACTAGTATTATGGGAAAGATCATGAACATTAGCTCATGCATATTCTTTTTTTTTTTTTTTTTTGGTTTTTTTCAAGGCAGGGTTTCTCTGTATAGCCCTGGCTGTCCTGGAACTCACTCTGTAGAACAGGCTGGCCTCGAACTCAGAAATCAGCCTGCCTCTGCCTCCCAAGTGCTGGGATTAATGGCGTGAGCCACCACCGTCCGGTGATGCATATTCAACGTGTGATAAATTGTATGCAGTTTTCTATCACTCTAGTGTAGAATCAGTGAAATAGGCCTAAATATATAAGGAAGAATAACATGAAGTACCCTGTGGTTGATAAAAAGAATTGAGTTATTATGTTTTAAGGAGTATTCTAAGCAAAAATCAATGAGCAAGATTCTTGGTGTCACAAAGGAGAAATGATATGAAAAAGCCAATGGAGTTTAAAGGTAATTTATATAACAGAATATACATCAGAGAAGGAAATCAGATTGGCTATAAGAATATAGCCTAGAAAGTAGGAGGATGGCAGTGCCATTCACATGTCTTAATGCTGAAAAGACAAAAGTGGGGAACACTTTTTAGTGAAATGATGAAGACAGTGTTGTGATAGTTTAATAAAAAATAACAAACATCACAAAACCCAGCTCTCTGAGAAGATACTGGTAGGAGTGCAGTGGCAGCATATTTTCTTAGAGCTGTTTAAATGCTGCCATAACAGATAAGTTTAAAAAAAGAAAGAAAAGAAAAGAAAAGTAAAGAACAAGCCCATAGATAATACCTACAAGTAGGTGACAAGATAGGTCTAAGAACAACAAACTGCCAGCAGTAGAAAATAACTCACCATCACTTCTAAGGCTTGAATGGAATCACTCGGTATATTATGTGAAGGAGGGATTAAGCTTCAGGACATCTGGAAGACATGAAACAGGAAAATACCAAAGTGACTCATGCATGTTTATGGGAAAATCCAAACTGAGAACAACTGCTGAAAGGCATGATTTCCCAGCCCAACAGCAAATGAGTGCAAAAGTCTGCAGTGCTATCTAAATGAGTTGAGTCGAGTTGTTAAGGTTCCTGTGAATTCTAAACACTGAATAACTAGGAGTTCCTTCTGGCATGGGCCTGCACATCAAAGAAAAACTGGTAAGAATGGAACCAAATTATAAATGGATAAAATAGAGAAAAGATAAGTCCCAGATAAAAGCAACTAAGGAGTAAAAAGCCACAAAAATCTCAAAAAGAAAAAAATATAACTTTGAAAAATACAAAAACAAAATCTCCAAAGAGAAGAAAGCTAGAAAATTAGAAAATATACCTTGAATTATATACCATAAATGTTCAGAAAAAAATGTCCACAGAAAAATTCATTCTCAATATTTTCACAAAAAAATTACTGCAAAAGTAGACAGTTGGGGAGGATATAAGAGATTTGTGGGAGGGGAAAATAAGATCCAATACATTGCATGAAAATCATAAATAAAAATATAAATTAATTATAAAATGAGCCTGTGAAATGAAAGGAAAAGGATCCAAGAAACATTATTAAAGAATATGAAACTGAGTGTTACAAAACAGATCAAAACCATAACCATCTATTTAACAAGCAAAATGACAATGAGAAAGTGATATAAGTCAGAGAAAGCAATGATCTACTATAAATCAGAAAATTGAGATGTTAAGTGACCAACCTGGAAAAACTTAAATATTAACAAATTATTTTCAGAATATATAACAAAACTAGAAGAAATACAGTATTTAATAAAAATAATAGATTTTGCTTTGAGAGGCAAGAAGTGGGAGATATGATGAGGAAAAACATTAAGGAAGAAAGTAATTGAAAATAGATAAGTATTTTTTCTTCCTTTTTTACTTTTTTGTTTTTTATTTTTTATTGAATATAGTCTTCATTTACATTGCCAATGGTAAAACCTTTCCCAATTTCCCCCCTCTCCAAAGTCCCCCCAACCCCTCCTCCCACCCCTGCCTCCACATATATGCCCCTCCACCAGACCCACTCCCACCTCTCCCCCTCGATTTTCCTTTGTTGGAGCATCTACTAAGCCTTCACCTGACCAAGGACCTCTCCTCCCGCTGATGCCCAACAATGCCTTCTTCTGCCACATTTTTGGCTGGAACCATGTGTATGCCTTAGTTGACGGTTCGGTCTCTGGGAGTCTTGACGCGTATGTGTGGCTATGAAACCAAGGATTAAGGCATTAACAATTTAAAGAACAGGAAAAAAAAATCTTAAAAGCTGTAATTCAAGAAAACAACAGAAATGAAAGGTTATAAACTTCATCATTAAAGAATATTATATGGCTGAAAGTATAAGCAAAGATTGAGAAATATCAAGGCATATTCTTGTAGATTTATTGAACTATTAAAAAAAACAGAATGTTCTACAGGCATCTAGATAGCAGTGGCTCTTTCTTTAAAAACTTTCTCTCTCTCTCTCTCTCTCTCTCTCTCTCTCTCTCTCTCTCTCTCTCTCTCTCTCTCTCTCTCTCTGTGTGTGTGTGTGTGTGTGTGTAGGTGTACTTAGTGCACTTTCCCTTGGAGGCCTCAATAGAATGTGGTGTGAGATCCCCATGGGGCTGGAATAACAGAAGCTTATGAGTAACCAAAGTAGGAGCTAGGAACCAAGCTTAGATCCTCTGCAAGAGTAGTAAACTCTCTTAATTGCTTAGCCAGCCCTCCAGCCCTCCAGCTTTCCAACTCTCCAGCTCCCTAGACCACAGATTCTTAACAAATATTAGTTTTTCCCCAAAGGGACATTTGTTATTGTCTAGAGGCATTTCTGGCTGTCCCAAATAACTTTCACAGACAATAAATTTTCCTAAATGTTCTGAAAAGAACAGGAGAGACACCCCACATGCAAAACTCTTATTCAGCCAAAATATACTAATACTGTTGATATTCATATTCCCTATCCTGAGCTTGGTCTATTGGTGCATATCTGGAATTTCAACTACTTCAAGAGACAAAGGTAGAGGGATCACTTCAACTTGAGAGTTTAAGATCAGTCTGGGAAAAAATATTGAAATATGATGTAAAATAATCTGGACAAAAACAGCAAATGATTTATGAATTAAAATCAATGACTATTATCTTTTTAACAAAAACACTTCAAGTGAGAAAAAAAGGAAATTTCACTGCTCACGCAATGTAGCTATAACAGCCAGTTTTTTGTTCTATTCATTTAATTTTGCATTAAAGAGTATTAGAAAGAGCCATCTTCAAGGATATACGAGATAAATGTACATCAGGTTATCATTAGAAATACAAGCCTCAGGTGAAGTAGTAGGTCTCATTAGGAGCCTTACTATCTTCCTTGGTTGTTACCACCACAGAGCCTTCTCTCATAGGTGCTATCTTTTTATACATTTTGGATGAGAACATGTAGGTTCAGTGTGGTGCAGTGATAGAACTTATATGCGTCTTAAAGGGCTTTGATGACGACTCCTATAGGGAGGATGCTATCTGCCTGACATTTTGTTCTGCTTTACTATCTAGTCAAGTCAGAAACTCTCTCATTTTGGACTTGTTGCACGTATAGACAGCCGGTTATTCTTGACTTCTTCTGCACCATGAATAAGTCATCTCGACATTTTAACATTTTCAACTCCATCCTTCTTTTGACACTGCTCTTCAGCATACTTCTCTGCATTTCACAATGTATTCTCAATATATGTGCTTAACCAGTCTGGAAGACAGGAATAGTTTCTTTTGCTTATGTCTCATACCCCTATCTGTGGTGGAAATGTATAATCTCATAACTACCTATAACAAATGTAACTTCAGTATAAGGGATTCCATGAGGAGCTGGATGGTTCTCATCAAAATAAACTACACACAGTTCATAGACACCAGTCTTAGTCCCACTCCCCCTCCATTTTAATCTTCACTTGAGTCTGTGCAGCAGATGCAGTAAAAATGCTTGGCTTTTATGGTTTAAAATAATGACATTCCTGTTTACTAAGATTAGTAAATAAACTTCTTGAAGTTTTAAAACTCCATGACATGAAAGTGAATTTTCACTGGTTAATACACCTTTCTGATTGGCAGGTTCAATATCTATAGCCTCCTAAGTTAAGACAGCTTACTTGACATTTGATCAAAATTGTCCTTACTAATTTGCTAAATCTATACAATTCATGCTACCTTCTGCATCTTGCAAAACTTTTATGAAGTCATACTCTTCTGATTAGATCAACAGTGGCCCTTTCAAACTGAGTCTGGCTAATGTCATATTTAAGTGGGTGCTACTAGAATCTTCTACTGTAAGATATATCAAGTGGTTTTGAACAGATGAGGCACTTTCACATTTAACTACAGAAGTGTTTTGAACCCTTAAAAATACAATGTTTTTAATGAAATAAATCCCTCTCTTTGACTTCTTGCATAGTTTGTTTTCCTTAGGACTAGTCAAACATTTTACTGTCCAAGGAATTCTACCTATAAGTAGATTTCACTTCAAGTATTTCTTTTTGTTTCTAGGATGAGAAATATTCAAAGTATGTCACTTAAATTATAGTCAACAATGATTTTGTCTTATTTTAATAAATATATATATACATACATATATGTAATTGAGATACAATTACATAGGTCTTAATCCTAGTATATATACATATACACATTTATTTATACAAATAACATGAACAGAGAAAGGGACTGCATAGGGGAAAGATCAGTAAGAAGGGAATGGAGATGATGGGGGCTAGTGGTCACAAATATGAGCAAAGTAAAATTCCATATATGTATGAGAATGTCATAAAGTAAACCATATTTTGAGATGTTGTTTCAGTATTTGGCCTGGGCTTGCTTGGAGTTTTGTATTTAAACCACCATGGCATCAAAATTCACCAAGATATACCTATTTCTGCCTCCCAAAATATGTCACTTTGTACTATCAATGAGGTAATAAATCTAATATTAGGGTTCAAAAACTACAAAAATCACAAAAAGAGAAACAAATATTGTACATTCTAGTTAAAGAATAGTATTCTGGAGCTCAATTGCTCAGTGATTAAATATACTTGCTGCTTGTCTGGAGTCTGACAGTTGAGATCTGAGCACCTACTTGAGACCCAGCCCTCCAGATTGGATGGCTCTGGACTCTCAGGCACTTTTGTTCATGTGCAGACACACATACCTACTTATTTTTTTTTTATTCGATATAATTTATTTACATTTCAAATGATTTCCCCTCACATACCTACTTATAATTATATATTTATTTTTTAAAAAATGCAATTCTATCTATAGGTTCGTGAAAGGGAACCAATAAAAGGCGAACAAAACTTTAGATTCAGCTGGAAATTGTAGGAAACATAAAGAATGACATTTTTAAAACTTCATTTGACTGGGAAAATATATGAGTAAAGTAGTCCAAGTTATTAGCAGACAAAAATGTAAGGAGAAGAAAAAGCTGGACTGGGCTTAAAAGATGCAACATTTAACTGGCAAAACTAAATTAGAGTTTAAATTACATATTCATAAATGCTAGCTGGGTACAATAGCATTCCCTTCAGCAAAAATAATTTAACATCAAATCTCACTAATGACAAATTTTCCCTCATTCATTTAGCCAATAGAACATGTGATTTTTTTCCAAGTTCATCTTGAAATGATTTGTTCCTTTTAAAAATGTTATGTGTTTAATTATAAGGCAAAGAAACACTTTAAAACAATAAAACTTTATAATAAAATGTCAAGAAAGAATTTACCTCACATTTTGAATCTATTAGATAATTTTCCTGTGCAAATATATTTTTGTACAATGAATAGAAGTTTGCAACACATAATCATTAAGAATCAATTTTAATTTCTTGAATTTTGCCTGGTAGTAACTATTTTTGATTTTACAATAAGACAGCATTATAGGTGGAAATAGTAAATGAGTTTTTAACATTTGAACTGCATTCTATATTTGCATAAGCTCAGCTAATTATTCAAAATGATTTCCTTATTAAGATAAAAAATGTCATATCCATAAACAGTATGAAATAATAATGTGTTCTTGTGATCTCATACAAAGCATCCTTGCAATGGTTTACTGATCTCTTCTTTACTGATTTGTTCATGAATATTTTTCTATCTATGTAGAAATGTAAGAACATAGTACTTAATGAGTGCTTTCTATGGGGAGGCAATATGAAGCATAAGGAAAACACAGTTCCTTAGCTATTCCTTTCTTATGCCACCACTGTTTCACTGAAATATTCCATTGAGAAGTGAAACCCAAAAGTTCAACAGATTTTCAGAAAATATCTCATTTTTTGTCACAAAGACACAGAGAAAATATATTTTTTGAAATTCTGAATTGAATATATCCACAAAAATAACCTTAGGACAACAAGTCACCAAGAATCATTTTATGTCCTGAAACTGATAACAGGTAGAAAGTAGATATATGATGATAAATTTGCTGACTAGAAAAAATGTGGTGCAGAAAGATTATAAATGTCTTTTATGTTTTCACTAGTTTTGAGGGAAAGAAAGAAAATATTTGAGATATTCTATTTCTGAGTTGTTGACATGATATGTTATTTGCCTGGGGAGTTATTAGATAGGATCTCAAATAACCTAGACTATCTTCAAACGATCATTAATATAGCAAGAATAACTTTTATTTTATTTTTTAAATTGTATTTATTTTCTTATCAATGCTTTGCCTACATGTATGTATTTGCTTCACAAGCATGCCTGGTGCCCATGAAGGTCAAAAGAAGGTACCAGATCTTCAGGAACTAGAGTTTCAGATGTTTGTGAGCCACCATGTGGGTGATAGAAGTTGAGCCTGGTTCTTCTGCAAGAACAACAGTGCTCTTAAGCACTGAACCATCTCTCTAGACCCAAATGTAAACTATCTTTGATCTCCTAATTATCTTTTCTCCACCTCCCAAATGCTTGGATTGAACAAATGTGTCACCATGCCCATCATGCTCTTTTGGAAGGAAAGAGTATTGGTACCTTTTCTGAAAAAAAAAATCTTGATAGGCTTCCATTTTGATGCATGGTCAAGTTGAAAATAAAGTATAAGCATATCTAAAACATCATACAAATTGTTAGTATGATGGTGAAAGAAATGCGGGAAAAGTGGTGAAAGGTGAGGTGTGAATGGGTGGGTAGGGGAGCACCCTCACAGAAGAAGGGGACGGGGATATAAGATAGGGGCTTTGGGGAATGGAAACCCAGAAAGGAGATAACACTTGAAATGTAAATAAATAAAATAACCAATAAAAAAGTCCAGTCCCCAGTCTTATGCTCAGCTCCATAGCAGAAAATTTGCTCGGGCCTCCCTCCTCCCAACCCCCATCTCCAGTGAATCACACAGACCTATCTCCTTCTATCTTCTCTCCCTCCATTCATTGCATTATCTCAGGCCCAAGCTGCAGGCCCTGCCTGGGAAGCCCCAGGCCACTCCTGCTATGGAAACAGATAAACTAACTTCATATCTTTACTACCTCTCCCCTGTTCCTGCAAGTCCAATCCTCCAGTCTCATCCCCAGCTCTGTAACCTATTGTGGCATTCCATTCCTATCAGCCCTCATCTCCTGTGTATCATACAACTCTTCCCCTCCTAACTTTCTTATTCTCAGCCCCTATCATTTGGACAGAACAGCAGCCCATAATGGGAAAAGAATTTTACTAACTACACATCTGGTAGACAGCTAATATCTAAAATATGTCAAGAACTCAAGAAACTATGACTATTGCTCATGCATTAAAAAATGAATTATCAGGTAAATGGTTGGAATTAAAAAAGAAATCATCCCAAGTGAGGTAACCCAAGCACAGAAATACAAATATGATATGTGCCCTCTTATATATGGATATCAGCTATTAAGCCAATGATAACCAAGCTACAATCACTAGAATCACAAATATTAAGTATTGAAAAGGGGGCTGCTGAGGGCATGCATATAGCTCTCTGTAGGAAAGGGAAATAGATAATTGTGGGTGGTGAGGGGACAGAAAGAGCAAGTAGAGATGGAGATGAAAGCAGAAATATGGGGAGAGACACAAACACTAAGCCAGCCACAAACCCCTGATCTACAATGGTGTCCTATCTGCAAGATATTCTAGGGCAATGGTCACAAAAACTTGTGAGAATGACCAACAAATGTCCGATTTGACTCAAGGCCTACTCCACAAGATAGAACCCAACTGACACTGCTTCATTTATCAAGATTGTGAGACTAGATAGTCCAAGGACCTAGGGTAAAATAAATAATGCTATTCTAAAAATAGCATACAACAAACAATCAAAAACAAAACAAAACAAAACCTAATAGCACTAACATGAATGCTAATGGCATTTTACTATACTCAACTGAAGTTGTTAAGGGAAAAATGAAAGCATGACAGAATTAGTCATGGAAATAGTTTTATAAATTCAGTTTAAGTTGGGTGGTGGTAATGTATGCCTTTAATCCCAGCATTCAGAAAACAGAGGCAGGAGGATCTGTCACCAACCTGGTCTACAAAGAGAGGAAGGCTACAGAGGTCCAAACCAAAAATGAGAGAGAGATAGTTTAAAAATAGCAGTGTAGACTCTACGTCAATTCCCTGATTATTGCTTAAGAGGTAAAGAAGATGGGGCTGGAGAGATAGGTCAATGATTAAGAGCATTCACTGCACTAGAACTGGAATGTGACTGCAAGTACCTTTGCTGGGTGACTCACCACTCACTATCTCTGACTCTAACCTTCAGGAGATTCTGCAACCATTTTTGGCTTCTGTGTGCATTCATAGGCACATATCTACGTGGACACACACACACACACAGACATACAGGCAACTGAAAATAAATCTTAATAGAAGAAGGGGAGAAGAAAAGATGTTCTTTTTCTGAGAGGGCTATATTTAAACATCCCATTGTTTTCCTTAAGCATACAGGTGAAGTAGAGCACAAACTATTTTTTGAGGAGGCAATTAAAGTACTTAGGAATAATAAATTATTGGTAATAGGGAGAATGGAAGGTTCACTAAAAACCTTAACTGTCCACTTATTTTTCAGTAGCTATGGCCCTAAACAATGCACTATTCTCAGTTTGTCAATAGTCCAGAAAGCCAAATGCATAAGTTAGTTTTGAGGGCTATAATGATATTACATGAATCAAATGAATTCTAGTTTAGTTTCATGGATTCTCAGAGAAAACAGAAAAATTGCTGGGTCAGAGAGCAGAAGCAGCAAACATCAAGTTTTCAGTGAAAGATTTCTCACAATTCCCATGACTTTCTTTCATTTATTTGAATTTCTTTCAAGCAGATACAATGAAAACTTTTGTTGGGGCCAATCTTTTTCAAGGATGTTTGTATAGCAAACAGCTTTAGAAGATACAATGCCTCCTTGTGGAGCAAAAGGAAGATATTTGAATGGGCCATAATAAAGATAGTATCCTCTTCAAAGACAAATGTTTAGGTAAGTTTGGCCAGTTCCTTTGAAAGACTAATGTTAGCCTGTCAAGATGACTCAGTGGGTAAGGGCACTCGCCTTCAAGCCTGACGATTTGCTATTGATCTCCAGTGCCCACACAATGGAAGGAGAGAACCAATTCTCATGTTATTCTCTGACCTCCACACATATAACATGATGTGTTTACATGTGCTCAGGATCCTTTAGCTGTGATGAAAACACATAGGAAAGCAAGCATCTACCTGGACATCTATCTGTCTATAATACCTTCATGATAACTAGAGTATGTTTCTGTCCGTTTGGATTGCTGTAACAGACTGCCATAGAATTAGCAAACCCTAATATTTGGATCAAGCAGTTCTGTATTCTGGAAGGTCTAAATACCAGAAAAAAACAAAATTCTGATAATGAAGGCCTTCTTTCTGGTTTACAGTTAACCACCTTCTCATATTCTCACATCTTCTCAGATCTTCTTAAAGAGGAAGGGGATAGGGTTGAGAGCAAGGCAAATTGTATCCTGTCCCTTCCAAGGTTACTCATTTTTATCATAAAACCTCAAACACTATGAGGTAATTTACCTTTCCAAAGGCCCACTCTTTAGGTTAACATCATGTTGGGAGTTTGGACACACACTTTTCAGTTCATAATAGGAACAAAGGGGGAACAAGTACAACCAGGAATCTCATGCTATCTATGTACCATGAATAACAAACTCTGTTTCTTGTCTTCTACCAGTATTATGAAATTAATGTCAGGCTAATATGATAAAACTGAATATAGGGTTAAATCTCAAACCATTCATAATTCCTTCCAAAAATATATTAACATATATTAATTGTATATTGTGGTGGAATAGAGTGTGTTACTTCTATTCACACATGAAGTATGAACTTTTCAAATATAATTTATTTTATTGGTTATTTTATTTATTTTCATTTCAAATGTTATCCTCCTTCCCAGTTTTCCCTCCACAAACACGAACAATTCTGGGTTAATATATTTGAGATGGGTGGTTGGTGATCCCTCAACCAGGGGCTGTGCCTCTGGATATGGTCTCTACAGATTGTATCTCCTCTTTGTTGGATATTTTAGCCAATCTGTTGGATCCTGAGAGCCTCTTGCTTTTCTGGCATCTGAGACTTTCTGACTGCCAACTCCAGCTCCCCAGCTCCCCACTGATACACAACTCTGTTCAATTTCCTGACCCTCTGTACATCTTCCCTATCTCCACCCGCACATGCTCCTGCCTCCTTACCCCTCACCCATCTCTCTCTCTCTCTCTCTCTCTCTCTCTCTCTCTCTCTAAGTCCCTCCCTCCCTCTACATCCTGTGATTATTTTCCACCCTTCTAAGTAGGACTGAAGCATCCACACTTGGGTCTTCCTTCTTCATATTGTCTGTAAGTTGTATCATGGGTATTCTGAGCTTTATTCCTAATATCCATTATCAGTGAGTACATACACCATGTGTGCTCTTTTGGGAACGGGTTACCTCACTCAGGATGATATTTTCTAGTTCTATCCAATTGCCTAAGAATTTCATGAAGTCATCGTTTTTAATAGCTGAATAGTACTCCATGTGTAAATGTAGCACATTTTCTGTATTCATTCCTCTCTTAAAGGACATCTGGGTTCTTTCCAGCTGCTGGCTATTATAAATAAGGCTACTATGAACATAGTGGAGCATGTGTCCTTATTATATGTTGGAGCATCTTCTGGGTATATGCCCAGGAGTGGTATAGCTGGGTCCTCAGGTAGTACTATGTCCAATTTTCTGAGGAACCGCCAAACTGATTTCCAGAGCGGTTTTACCAGCTTGCAATCCCACCAACAATGGAGAAGTGTCTTGCTTTCTTGTCTTAATTTCAAGTTGATATTTTCCCTTTTTTTATTCGATATATTTTTATTTACATTTCAAATGATTTCCGCTTTTCTAGACCCCCACTCCCCGAAAGTCCCATCAGCCCCCTTCCCTCCCCCCGTTTTCCCACCCAACCCTTCCCACTTCCCTGTTCTTGTTTTGCCCTATACTGCTTCACTGAGTCTTTCCAGAACAAGGGGCCACTCCTCCGATCTTCTCATACCTCATTTGATGTGTGGATTATGTTTTTGGTATTCCAGTTTTCTAGGTTAATAGCCACTTATTAGTGAGTGCATACCATGATTCATCTTTTGAGTCTAGGTTACCTCACTTAGTATGATGTTCTCCAGCTCCATCCATTTGCCTAAGAATTTCATCAATTCATTGTTTCTAATGGCGGAATAGTACACCATTGTGTATATATACCACATTTTTTTGCATTCATTCTTCTGTTGAGGGATATCTGGGTTCTTTACAGCATCTGGCAATTATAAATAGGGATGCTATGAACATAGTGGAACATGTATCCTTATTACACGCTGGGGAATCTTCTGGGTATATGCCCAGGAGTGGTATAACAGGATCTTCTGGAAGTGAGGTGCCCAGTTTTTGGAGGAACCGCCAGACTGATTTCCAGAGTGGTTGTACCAATTTGCAACCCCACCAGCAGTGGAGGAGTGTTCCTCTTTCTCCACATCCTTGCCAACATCTGCTGTCTCCTGAATTTTTAATCTTAGCCATTCTGACTGGTGTAAGGTGAAATCTCAGGGTTGTTTTGATTTGCATTTCCCTAATGACTAATGAAGTTGAGCATTTTTTAAGATGCTTCTCCACCATCCGAAGTTCTTCAGGTGAGAATTCTTTGTTTAACTCTGTACCCCATTTTTTAATAGGGTTGTTTGGTTTTCTGGAGTCTAACTTCTTGAGTTCTTTATATATATATTGGATATTAGCCCTCTATCTGATGTAGGATTGGTGAAGATCTTTTCCCAATTTGTTGGTTGCCGATTTGTCCTTTTGATGGTGTCCTTTGCTTTACAGAAACTTTGTAATTTTATGAGGTCCCATTTGTCAATTCTTGATCTTAGAGCATAAGCTATTGGTGTTCTGTTCAGAAACTTTCTCCCTGTACTGATGTCCTCAAGGGTCTTCCCCAGTTTCTTTTCTATTAGCTTCAGAGTGTCTGGATTTATGTGGAGGTCCCTGATCCATTTGGAGTTCAGCTTAGTACAAGGAGACAAGGATGGATCAATTCGCATTCTTCTGCATGCTGACCTCCAGTTGAACCAGCACCATTTGTTGAAAAGGCTATCTTTTTTCCATTGGATGTTTTCAGCCTCTTTGTCGAGGATCAAGTGGCCATAGGTGTGTGGGTTCATTTCTGGATCTTCAATCCTGTTCCATTGATCTGCCTGCCTGTCACTGTACCAAGACCATGCAGTTTTTAACACTATTGCTCTGTAGTATTGCTTGAGGTCAGGGATACTGATGCCCCCAGAATTTCTTTTGTTGCTGAGAATAGTTTTACCTATCCTGGGTTTTTTGTTATTCCAGATGAATTTGAGAATTGCTCTTTCTAACTCTGTGAAGAATTGAGTTGGGATTTTGATGGGTATTACATTGAATCTGTATATTGCTTTTGGCAAAATGGCCATTTTAACTATATTGATCCTGCCGATCCATGAGCATGGGAGATTTTCCCACTTTTTGAGGTCTTCTTCCATTTCCTTCTTCAGAGTCTTGAAGTTCTTGTCATACAGATCTTTCACATGTTTGGTAAGAGTCACCCCAAGGTACTTTATACTGTTTGTGGCTATTGTGAATGGGGTCATTTCCCTAATTTCTTTCTCAGCCTGCTTATCCTTTGAGTATAGGAAGGCCACTGATTTGCTTGAGTTGATTTTATAACCTGCTACTTTGCTGAAGTTGTTTATCAGCTGTACGAGTTCTCTAGTGGAGTTCTTTGGGTCACTTAGGTAGACTATCATGTCATGTGCAAATAATGATAGTTTGACTTCTTCCTTTCCAATTTGACCTCCTTATGTTGTCTAATTGCCCGAGCTAGTAACTCAAGTACAATATTGAAAAGATGAGAAAGGGGGCAGCCCTGTCTAGTCCCTGATTTTAGTGGGATTGCTTCAAGTTTCTCTCCATTTAGTTTGATGCTGGCTACCGGTTTGCTGTATATTGCTTTAACGATGTTTAGGTATGGGCCTTGAATTCCTGTTCTTTCCAGACTTTAAGCATGAAAGGATGCTGAATTTTGTCAAATGCTTTTTCAGCATCCAATGAAATGACCATGTGTTTTTTTTTTCTTTGAGTTTGTTTATGTAGTGGATTGCATTGATGGATTTCCGTATATTGAACCAACCCTGCATCCCTGGGATAAAGCCTACTTGATCATGGTGGATGATCATTTTGATGTGTTCTTGGATTCGGTTGGCAAGAATTTTATTGAGTATTTTTGCATTGATGTTCATAAGGGAGATTGGTCTGAGGTTTTCTTTCTTTGTTGGATTTTTGTGTGGTTTTGTTATCAGCGTAATTGTGGCTTCATAGATTGAATTGGGTAGGGTTCCTTCTGTTTCTATTTTGTGGAATAGTTTGAAGAGTATTGGTGTTAGGTCTTCTTTGAAGGTCTGATAGAATTCTGCACTGAAACCATCTGGTCCTGTGCTTTTTTTTGTTGGAAGACTTTCTATGACCTCTTCTATTTCTTTAGGGGTTATGGGACTGTTTAGATGATTTATTTGGTCCTGATTTAATTTTGGCATTTGGTATCTGTCTAGGAAATTGTCCATTTCCTCCAGATTCTCCAGTTGTGTTGAGTATAGGCTTTTGTAGTAGGATCTGATGATTTTTTGGATTTCCTCAGTTTCTGTTGTAATATCTCCCTTTTCATTTCTAATTTTGTTAATTTGGATACTTTCTCTCTGCCCTTTGGTCAGTCTGGCTAAGGGTTTATCTATCTAGTTGATTTTCTCAAAGAACCAGCTCCTGGACTCGTTGATTCTTTTTTGGTTCTCTTTGTTTCCACTTGATTGATTTCAGCCCTGAGTTTGATGATTTCCTGTCTTCTACTCCTCTTGGGTGAAATAGCTTCTTTTTGTTCCAGGGCTTTCAGGTGTGTAATTAAGCTGCTAGTATATGCTCTCTCCATTTTCTTTTTGGAGGCACTCCATGTGTATGTGGGTTTTCTGTTGTTTTTGTTGCTACTGAAAACCACTCTTACACCATAGTGATCTGATAGGAGGCATGGGATTAGTTCGATCATCTTGTATTTGTTGAGGTCTGTCTTGTGACCAATTATATGGTCGATTTTGGAGAAGGTACCATGAGGTGCTGAGAAAAAGGTATATTCTTTTGCTTTAGGGTGAAATGTTCTATAAATATCAGTCAAATCCAATTGGTCCAAAGCTTCAATTAGTTTTACTGTGTCCCTGTTTAGTTTCTGTTTTCCTGATCGGTCCATTGAGGAGAGTGGAGTGTTGAAGTCCCCCACAATTATTGTGTTAGGTTCAATGTGTGCTTTGAGCTTTAGTAAAGTTTCTTTTACGAATGAGGGTGCCCTTGCATTTGGAGCATAGATGTTCAGAATTGAAAGTTCTTCTTGGTGTATTTTTCCTTTGACCAGCAAGTGTCCCTCAGTGTCTCTTTTGATGACTTTAGGTTGAAAGTCAATTTTATCTGATATTAGAATGGCTACTCCGGCTCGTTTCCCGAGACCATTGGCTTGTAAAATTGTCTTCCAGCCTTTTACTCTAAGGTAGTTTTTGTCTTTGACATTTAGGTGTGTTTCCTGTATGCAGCAAAATGTAGGGTCCTGTTTCCTTATCCAGTCTGTTAGTCTATGTCTTTTTATTGGGGAATTGAGTCCATTGATGTTAAGAGATATTAAGGAATAGAGATTATTACTTCCTGTCATTTTTGATGTTATTTTTATATTTGAGTGATTATCTTCTTTTGGGTTTGATGAAGGAAGGTTACTATCTTACTTTTTCCAGGGTGTAGTTTCCCTCCTTGTATTGGAGTTTTCCTCCTATTATTCTTTGTAGAGCTGGGTTTGTGAAAAGGTATTGTTTAAATTTGGTTTTGTCATGGAATGTCTTGGTTTCTCCATCTATTGTGATTGAGAGTTTTGCTGGGTATAGTAGTCTTGGCTGACATTTGTGTTATCTTAGAGTATGCATGAGATCTGCCCAGGATCTTCTAGCTTTTATGGTCTCTGGTGAGAAGTCTGGTGTGATTCTGATAGGTCTTCATTTATATCTTACTTGGCCTTTTCCTCTTACTGTCTTTAATATTCTTTCTTTGTTTAGTGCATTTGGGGTTTTAATTATTATGTGATGGGAGGTATTTCTGCTCAGATCCAGTCTGTTTGGAGTTCTGTAGGCTTCTTGTATATTCATAGGTATCTCTCTCTTTAAGTTGGGAAAGTTTTCTTCCATAATTTTGTTGAAGATATTTGTTGGCCCTTTCAGTTGTAAATCTTCACTCTCATCTATACCTATAATCCTTAGGTTTGGTCTTCTCATTGTATCCTGGATTTCCTGGATGTTCTGGGATACAAGCTTTTTGCATTTTGCGTTTGCTTTGACTATTGAGTCAATGGTTTCTATGGTATCTTCGGCATCTGAGATTCTTTCTTCCATCTCTTGTATTCTGTTGTTGATATTTGCATCTATGGCCCCTGATTTCTTCTCAAGGTTTTCTATCTCCAAAGTTGTCTTTCTTCGTGATTTCTTAGTTGTTTCTACTTCTGTTTTTAGATCCAGGATGGTTTTGCTCAGTTCCATCATTTGTTTCTTTGTGTTTTCCTGTAATTCTTTAAGAGACTTTTGTGTTTCCTCTTTCATGACTTCTGCCTGTTGACTCAAGTTCTCCTGCATTTCTTTAAGTTTTTTTTTTTTTTTTTTTTTTTTGCGTTTCTTCTTTATTGGCTTCTATCTCTTGAGCCTTATTCTCCTGCATTTCTTTAAGTGAGCTTTCTGTTTCCATTATACGGGTTTCTAGCTTATTCATGTTCCCCTGTATTTCTTTAAGAGATTCATTTATGTCCTTTTTGTGTTCTTCTAGCAGCATCTTGATCAGTGATTTTAAATTCAAATCTTGTTTCTCTGGTGTGTTGGCATAACCAGGACTTGCTGATGTTGGAGAGTTTGATTCATATGCTGCCATATTGCCTAGATTTCTGTTAGTAGCGTTCCTGCATTTGCCCTTTGCCAACTTGTTCTCTGGAGTTAGTTGGTCTTGTCCCTGGCTGGTGTTTGGGCCTCCTGAGGGGCTCTGGGGCTATTACTGCAACACTATATGGCTGGGTTTCCCCTGTATCAGATTGCTGATGTGCTGTCCTCCTCTTGGGTGCCCTTGCAGCTCTAGTGGGCTTTGCCCCAGATTGTGTCTGTGAACCAGGGGTTTCCCGTTTGCACCTTCAGGGAGTGCTGATGGTGTATGCTGCCGGGACCTTTTCCGTGTGCTGATCACTCTGCTGGGCAGCCGATCTCCCAACCGGGTTGTTGCACACAAGGCTAGCCTGGCTGCTCAGGCCCTGGGTCCAGGTAAAAGCCTGGGAGGCCAAGGTCTGAGCAAAGTTCCCCTCGGGCTATGACTGTTAATTGGGTCTGTCAGGTGGCCGGGATGGCGGGCTTGTGAGCTCGCACTCCCTGGAAGTGCTGGGAGAGTCTGCTGGGCTAACAACCTCCTGGGCGGGTTGGCACACAGATCGCTCACCAAGCTGTCCAGTTCTTGGGGTCAGTCCAGGGCATGTTGGGGCCTAGACCCCCGCTTTGTTAGCCTCAGGTTATGCCTGTTAGCCGCCTTTGCCTGCTAGAGCTCTCTGGTGTCCTGTAGGCAAAATGGTGGCGCACACACTGGCCTGGGCAAAAAAACTTCCTGGCTGGGTTGGCACCCCGATGGCCCCCCGAACAGCCCAGGGCCTGGGTGCAGGCCAACGCCTGTCGGGCTTAGACCCCTGCGATGTTGGGCTTGGGTTATGTTTGTGTACCTCAGTCTGTCTGATCTCTCTGGAGTCCGAAACCAAGATGGAGGTGAGTCTCTCCTGACTGGCGGGAGGCAGAGTTCTGAAGTGGCTTCTGTGTGGTTAAAGGCACCGTAAATCCGCAGCTGCTTGCAGCCCGGCTGGCCAGTGAAGGTCAGTGGTCGTGGGCGCACCGTCTAACTGGACCCTGTGTCGCCTTGGTTCCACTGCTGATTGCCCTTCAGCTGGACCAGCCACTGCTGCACTGCCGCCACCAAGTTCAGATCTTAATTCTTGCAGTTGGTCTTGTTGTTGAAGCTTTCAATTTTTGACTCATTAAACTCTTCATTTCTGAGATTTTGGATTTGTTCTTTAAATGATTTTTTTCCTGAGTTACTATTTATTTTTTGTATTGTCTTCCATATTTCATGTAGTTAAGAATTAGCTTTTTGATAGAAATTCTTTCTAATTATTTGGCATGCATGACATCCACATCAATTTCTTTGGGATCTATCACTAGAGGATTGTGTTCCTTTGAAGATAGCATATTAATGTGGTTTTTTTCCTATTTCTTAGTCATCTACATTGAAGTTTCTTCATTTGGTAGATGAGTTGTCATTACTATCTAAGTGTATAGATTTGAGTTGTTAGTAATAGGCTTTCATTTAATATGTGTCTTGGGCTTTCAGTGTATCATGCAATTCTTTGTTTGCTTTCAACTAAGCATCATATGTAGCCTTTCTATGCTTTTTCCTGTGATAGATGACTTTGTTCATAGTGAATATTGTGGCAAAATTGGAGGGGGCCATTATCCCTGTGGATTATGCAAGAGAGTTCATTGTAGAATCTCAGATAAGTAGCAGTGATGTGGGGATTCTTAGAGTGGAGGGAGAGGACCCTACCATGTAATTGGACATTACTCAGGAACTGTTTATAGTACCTATGCTACCAATGAGGTCCTATCACACTGGCAACTCTTAAAATGATAAAGAAACTTAATAAAGTATTTGTTCTCAGCCAGATCGGTTGATATGTAGCATTATAAAGGATCATGGTAAGAATTGAAGCAACAAGTCTGTGTGGCTCACATCCTCTCATAATGATAGATCATAAACTAGGAGTCGATGTGGGCATTCAGCACTATTAACACCAGAAATTAGGTATTGTGGTGCTCCTCACTACTGATGTCAGTGTACTGCTGCTGGTATGATATGACACCAGGAAGGTCCTTTTGGCCTTCTTTGGCTATGTGTGTCAGAGAACAGATAGGGGATTTTTCTCCCCTTCCCCATTTCTTTATTTCTGATATGCTCTAGAGACAGTATGACATCCAGAGCCATGGAGTTATGCAATACCCTTCCATGTCACTGCAGTCCTAGCAGCAGCTTAAAGTTGTGGTGCTCCCTTTCTTCCTTGTTGGTTTCATAAGCCTGAGAATGGCAGAGGCAGGAAGAGTATTTTCACTCCTGAGGCTGGTATCAGTCAACATATGGATG
This sequence comes from Apodemus sylvaticus, assembly GCF_947179515.1. NCBI lineage: Eukaryota > Metazoa > Chordata > Mammalia > Rodentia > Muridae > Apodemus > Apodemus sylvaticus. The sequence goes on from NC_067495.1 coordinate 68,827,811, forward strand.
ATCATGCCCTTGATTTGGGGGTTGGGAGTCAAATACCCTTATATCTTTATTATACCTTATGACTACATTCATTTCCCTCTGCATAACAACACTTGTACCCTCTAGTGCAAGACACTGTGCAACCTGACATTTCAAGGTGACCACCTGCTACCCCGATACTGTGGAATGTCTATAATGTTGCAGAGATGGGAAAATTTAGGGATTTCTTCCTCCCATTTCAAAGCCAGACAATATATAACATTTCAGGATGATTCCAGATTCCAGAACTTTGGGGAGTTGTCTGGAGATGCTTTGATATGCTTTTCCAAAGGAGGACTGCCATGCGGATAAACCAAGTTGCTTATCAAATTGTGCTGCAAACCTATAAGGATTATGAAACCTTACAGTAATTACAATTGACAGGGTTTGTACTAATACTGTTTTCTAGAATCGTGTATTTTATCCTTGGTGTTTTCAAAGTGGAGATACACACTCCTCGTAGCTGTGCTGTAATGGTGTCAAATGGTGGGATACTGTGTGTCTTTTTATGTTATTGTCCTTGGTTTCTGAAACTTCAAAGCTTTCTTGGTGATATAAATGCAGCCCCATAGTTATTCACATCAATATGTAGTTACTTACATTGTTGATTTCTTTCTTTATGGAAGAAGTGAAAGGCATCTTTACTCGGCTATTGTGAAGAATGCCTATTCATAATTCGAGACTGATTTCTGGACCATTCTGGATGACTATTACTTGGCTCAGGAAAATTCAGTCCTATGGACACTCAGCCTCTGTAATCCTCCTTTTTCTCTGACTTTATTCATAAAGCTTTGGTTGCTTTTGCCTATGATGACAGATAAAGGAATCAAAATAAAGAAGAGGAGGTTGTGAAAGTAGGTTTAAGGGAGAGACAGATAATAGATAATCTTTACTTTTTTGTTTAGATAATTCTTACAAGCACGCCAAAGTAACAAAGAAAGCTACAATGAAAACACAGTAGTGCTAATTTGCCTGCCATTTCTTCTTTAAGTTATCTTTTGGAAACCTAGATACAATGAATAGACATATTAATCTCAGAAAGTCTAGAACTTTGCATTTCATTGTTTTCTACATTTTACTGTGAATGTTTTCAAATATCCAAAAATAGAACTAATTGCAGGGGAAAGACATATAATCATCACTTAGAGTCCAGAAATTAGCATTTTAATATCTGTGCTTTATTAAATATGTGCCTATTTTTCTTTTTTACATCCACCAATTCAAATTGTTTTGATGAATTTCAAAGTTTCAAATATCAGTATATTATTTTCAAACATTCCAGTATATATAACTATAGTACAAATTTTCTTTAGTGTTTTCTTCCTTGTGTCTGTTATTAGAATTCTATTGTCTACAAATAATACCAGCTCAAAGGTTATGAGGAACACTAATTTAGTACATCATACCTGTAAGTCAAAAGCTCCACACAACATAGCTGGATTCTCTCCTCAAATTAGTAACAGGCTTAAAGCAAGGGACAAAGTAGACTGAAGAAATTACTGGTCTGGTTCACAGTATAGGCTGAATTTAGTTCTTTGTATCTATTGGCATAAGGTACTGGATTTCTTAGTACCTGTAAACTAAGGGTTATTCTCAGCTCCTAAAGACTACTCATATTACTTACTGTGTGTCTCCATTCACACCTGAGGTTCACAAGTTAATAATGAAGAATCTCTCTTGTACTGGATCTCTTGTACTTTGAATTGTTTGATTTCTTATTCTCTGACATTTACACCCAGGTTTAAAGGAATCAAGAATACAGACTCACCCATATTATCAGTCTTTCTTAGAGGCAACTTCATGTAACAATATCTATTCAAAGAGGTTTTCTTCTTCATTTTCCTTGGGATTATATTAGTCACATAACCTAGACTTCAATTTTATTCTGTGATTTGAAATATAAATATGTTGGGTGCTACATTCCATAACAAACACACTTACCCCATAAAGCTGCAGAGTAATAGAAAAAATATATTTAATTTTGTAAGAAAAATGTCAAGATATTTCTGAAAAATGGTTTTGCCAATTTATACTCCCACAATAAAACAGAGTTTGGGTAGCTTCAAGTCATCACTAACATTTTATGTGGTTGCATTTAATGTTAGCCATTCTACCAAATTATAATCATCTGTTACTGTGCCTTTGTTTCTTATTTCTTTCATGACTTTTTGGCAAATGGTTTCACATGGTCATTGGTCCTTTGTGTGTCTTCTTTTGTGAAGTGTCAGTTCAAATATTTTACACATTTTAGTATGGGTATTTTATGATTGAGTTTAAGGACTTATTTATATATTGTGCATTTCAGTCTTGATTCAATTACATGTCTGCAAATATTTCTTCTAGTTTGTGGTTTGATTAGTAATTTCCTTAATGATGTGTTTTGATGAGCAGCTTTAAAATTAGATGAAGTCTAATTGACTTTTAAGCACAATGTCGCTGTGGGTCATGAGGGAAAGATGTCCATCAACAAAAAACAACATGTTACCCACAGGGACAGGAAGTAACTCCAGGGATGAGGCCTCTTAGTGCCTTTTTGTGGTGTATTACTGCTTAAAATTACCAGATAAATATTTATTCATAAGTACGAAAATAACTGTACATGTTATATTGGAGGAAGAATTCTTGTGGAGACTCACATCTTTTTTTTTTTTTATCCACATTCACCGGTAGTTTATTTTAAAATTTATTTTAAAATGTGACACAGTGAATGGATGTTTTCCACATTGATTTTTATTAATGCGCAAACGTGTGTGTGTGCACACACACATACATACATCATACATACACACACACACACTGAACTGGTTAATGACTTCCCCAAAATAGTTACTAGAATGTTAATTCAGATGATGTTTTAGATAAGTAAGTTATTGAAATGAAGTTTCTGTGGCTTAGAAATGACTGTATCAAGTGCTGTTAGCAATGCCTACTAAGAGGACTGTGCATGTATTTCACCATGATGCCTTAGACCAAAATTCTCAAAGCTTAGTGCATCGGGATTCTGTTGGTCAACTTAAAAAAAAATTCTTAAGCAAAGGAGATGTAATGGAATCCTAAATGACAATTATTCCTTTAACAGGATATTCAGTTCCCTGGTGAGCAGTGTAAATCCTTCTTAGATACCATTGCAGATACTAATTATGCTGAACAGAAAAGCAACCCCTATTTCTAATTCCATAGAGCAGGAAAGCCTTATAAAAACCTAGTGAAGATGTTTCAATAAATAATGCTCAAATGCAGCAGCACCTTTTTTTTTGTTGTTTGTTTGGTTTTTGGATTTGGTTTTTTTGAGACAGGGTTTCTCTGTATAGCTCTGGCTGTCCTGGAGCTCACTCTGTAGATCAGGCTGGCCTCAAACTCAGAAATCTGCCTGCCTTACAGCAGCACTTTTATTAACAAGAACAGAGTAATCTGACCACAGGAAATATAGGTGTGAAATAAATGGTCTCTCAGGTGACATAAATAAACACTAAGCATGGGGAGGCACCCCTGTTGTGTCTCACAACTGTTTAGTGTGAAAGTGGCCTCCTGGCAATGAAAGACAAGAGCAACATTTACACCACAATATTACTGCAGACCATGTTACTTTGAAAAAGGTAACAAAGGTCATGTCCCATAACTAGAAAGGGGAGCCATCTGTTTATTAATGGAGCCAAATGCTCTTGTGAATTTCAATACCATCTGATACTGTTTCCTCTTTAAGATAAAAAAGTCAATGGTTATGTCTTGATAGTGGCCATTAAGTGTTCTGATTGAGAAGGCCAAACCCATTTACCCTCTGAACACTGATACATTTTTTTGAGGTCCTCAGTGAAACTAAATCAGCATGTTAACATAATCTGAAAATGAAAACACAAAGGTATAAAGGAGTCAGATGTGCACAAATATACACACATGTGAAAGAGTCCCAACTCCAGTATCACAGGACAGAATTTATGGTTAAGATTATTTTAGAAGGATGAGACTCACACATCTTTTAATAGTCAAAAAGAGAAACTTATTAATAACTGTAGTCCTTTTGCATGTGTAATGCATGCTCTATATATGTGTTTGTGTGATGAATGTGAGCATGTAGGTATGCATGCATGTGCATGTGGAGGCCAGAAGTCAATATCAGGTATTTTCCTCTATTAGTGTTAAACTTATTCTTAAATATTGTATTGGCATAATTATATTTAATTTATTAATATTTATAATAAAATATTGTTTTAACATTTTATATATGATAAAAGACTTAATTTTCAGATTTTCAGATAGTCACATACCATAACATTAGGATGCAATGCTCTACAGATTCCTGCTAAGTCCATTTGATCTATGATGTCATTTAAGTATTTTCTGTCAGGATGACCTGCCTATTGATAAGCATGAGGTATTAAAGTTATCTACTGTTATTGTGTTAGGTTAACATGTCACTCTCTGTCTCGTACTACTTATTTTACAAAACCAGGTGCATATCACATTCATGTTTAGAACTGTAGTGTCTTTTTGACAGATTGTTCCATTAATCAGTAAGATGTGATCTTTCTGCCTTCTGATGAGTTTCTGTTTGAAGTCTGTTTTCTTATCTAATAGAATAGTGATGCTCTCTTGAGTCCTACTTCCATCTGTTCACATAAAATAACGCCTTTTTTTTATTCGATATAATTTATTTACATTTCAAATGATTTCCCTTTTCTAGCCCCCCCACTCCGCGAAAGTCCCGTAAGCCCCCTTCTCTTCCCCTGTCCTCCCACCCACCCCTTCCCACTTCCCCGTTCTGGTTTTGCCGAATACAGTTTCACTGAGTCTTTCCAGAACCAGGGGCCACTCCTCCTTTCTTCTTGTACCTCATTTGATGTGTGGATTATGTTTTGGGTATTCCCGTTTTCTAGGTTAATATCCACTTATTAGTGAGTGCATACCATAATTGATCTTTTGAGTCTGGGTTACCTCACTTAGTATGATGTTCTCTAGCTCCATCCATTTGCCTAAGAATTTCATGAATTCATTGTTTCTAATAGCTGAATAGTACTCCATTGTGTATATATACCACATTTTTTGCATCCACTCTTCTGTTGAGGGATACCTGGGTTCTTTCCAGCATCTGGCAATTATAAATAGGGCTGCTATGAACATAGTAGAACATGTATCCTTATTACATGGTGGGGAGTCTTCTGGGTATATGCCCAGGCTTTTATGTAAGGTATTCTTTGAAAGTGAGGTGTGCTTCTTGAAGACAGCAGATAGATGGATCTCTTTTATGTTTGTCAACTCATTTTTGTCTTTCATACATGCATAGTTGTGTGCTTGGTGTACACATGTGTGGGCATGTATGAGCATATGTGTATATACTCATCTGTACATGCACATGTGGAGGCTAGAAGTTGGCATAGAGTATCTTCCTCTATTGTTATCCACCATGTTTACTTGACAAAGTTTCCTTGTCTTTGTTAGCTTTTTATTCTTGAGATAAAACACAAGGACCATAAGCAACATGAGGAATAAAGGGTTTATTTCATCTTGTAGATTACAGTCCATCATGGTAAGAAGTCAGAGGAGAAACCTGGAGGTAGGAGCTGATGCCAAGCTCATGGAGTGTTGCTTACTGACTTGCTCTTCATGTCCTACTCAGCCTGCCTTATTATATCACCTAGAACCACATGCCCAGGGGTGGCACCACCCACAGTGAGGTGGGCCATCCCACAGCAATCATCAATCAAGAAAATTCATCAAGCCAGGTGTGGTGGTGCACATCTTTGATTCCAGCAATAGAGAGGCAGGCAGATCTCTGAGTTCAAAATCAGCCTGATCTACAGAATGAGTTCCAGGACAGCCAGGGATCCACAGAGAATCCCTATTTCAGAAAAAATTAAAAAAATATCGAGCAAGGAAACAAGCAAACAAACAAGGAAAAGCACCAGCAGCTTGCCAGTGGTTGCGGTGGGGACATTTTTCACTTCCCAGAGGACTCTAGCTTGTGTCAAGTTGACATAAACTCAGCCAGCACAATCTTTCACCCAGTATGGGGCTTGCCATTTCCATTAGCCTTTCTGGTCAATGAGCCCCTTGAAGATCTGTCTCTGGCCCTACCTAGCTGAGGTTTTAGAGATGCTTGTGATCAAGCTGAACTTTTATATGAATGCTAGTGTTACCAACCCAGGTTGCAACATTTTCCCCACTGATTGATTTCCCCAGGTCTTACTTTTTAAATCAAATCTGATTTAAATCTTTTTTGTCCTTGTTGTTACTGTTTTGTATTGAGGCAGGGTCTCTCTATTCCAGGCTGTCCTGGCACTTGGTCCATAGTCCTGGTGCATACTTTATAGAGTGTGACATCTCTTTAGTCCACCTAATTATCTTATCACATTTAAATTTTTGATCTTTTATATGTCTTTATGCTACTTCAGGGTTATCTACTTTTGCTTAATAACCTCAGAGATAACTAGCCAATTATAAGTATTGCTTTAATACACATCTCTAGCATTATTTTTCCACAATTTTAATTGAATATATTCTTCATTTACATTTCAAATGTTATACCCTTTCCCGGTTTCCCCCTCCCAGAAAACCCCCAACCCATCCTCCCACCCCTTGATTCCAAGAATATGCCCCCCACCCAACCCACTCCCACCTATCCCTCCCTAGATTTCCCCATGGTTGTACTCTGTATCGGTAAGGCTCTGGCAGAGCCCTCGCGAGAGAGCCATAAGAGGCTCCTTTAGGTATGCAGTTCTTGTCATCCAAACATTTACTCTGGCCATAGAAACAAATTGACAAAAGTCATCAGTCAAGAGAGCTTTTTCAGAAGAAATAAATACTCTGTTTATCATAGATCTAATATTCCTGTTGAGATTTTTTACTGCAACCTTAGGGATATACATAAAAAAAATCTATAAAAGTCAAACATTTACTGATGACCAATCCTAAGTAAAAGTATTTTAAGACATTTTGTTATATGTATTTTTATCATTTATTACAAATGGAAGAAAATTTACATTCTAATTTTATAAAAAGAAAATAAATATTGCTTTATTTTTGTTCAGATATCTGTATTAAATACATGTTGAAATAAATCTTGCTTGTCCTATTTTTCTAGTTGCTTTTTTTGCTTGTTAAATAAAAAGTTGAATAAAAAGGTATAGCTTTACTTGTTCAGGAAATACATAATTCTTCTATTTACTATGAGTTGATGTTACAGAACAGAAACAAATTATTAAACATGTAAATTAAGTAAAAACATTTTTGCTATGTATTTATGTACACAGACTTCAAAATATTTCGTGAACATAAATGTGGGAAAGCTACTTGTTGATTCCATTGTAGAAAGATCATTATGCCGGGAGTGGTGGTGCACGCCTTTAATCCCAGCACTTGGGAGGCAGAGGCAGGTGGATTTCTGAGTTCAAGGCCATCCTAGTCTACAGAGTGAGTTCCAGAACAGCCAGGGATACACAGAGAAACCCTTTCTCAAAAAACAAACAAACAAACAAACAAAAAACAAAACAAAAAAACATTGAGTTCATGAAATTCTTAGGCAAATGGATGGAACTAGAACATATCATCCTGACTGAGATAACTCAATCACAAAACAACACACATGGTGTGCATTCACTGATAAGTGGATATTAGCCCAAAAGCTCAGAATGCCCAAGATACAATTCACAGATCACTTGAAGCTGAAGAAGAAGGAAGACCAAAGTGTGGGTGCTTCGGTCCTTCTTAGAAGGGGGAACAAAATACTCATGCTAGCAAATATGGAGAGAAAGTGCAGAGAAGAGACTGAAGGAAAGGCCATCCAGAGACTGTCCCACCTGGGGATTCACCCCATATATAATCACCAAACCCAGACATCATTGCAGATGCCAAGAAGTGCGTGCTAACATGAGCCTGATATGTCTGTCTCCTGAGAGGCTCTGCCAGAGCCTGACAAATACAGAGGTGGATGCTCACAGCCAACCAATGGACAGAGCATTTGGAACCCAATGTAGGAGTTAGGGAAAGGACTGAAGGAGCTGAAGGGGTTTGCAACATCATAGGAAGAATAACAATATCAACCAACAAGAACCCCCAGAGCTCCCAGGGACTAAGCCATCAACCATAGAGTACACATGGTGTTACCATGGCTCTAGCTACATATGCAGCAGAGGATGGCCTTGTTGGACATCAAATGGAGGAGAGGCCCTTGGTCCTGTGAAGGCTCGATGCCCCAGTATAGGGGAATGCCAGGTCAGGGAAGCAGGAGTGGGTTGGTACATATGGCTCCAGCTGCATGTGCATCAAAGAACAGCAGTGTCAGACATCAATTGGAAGAAAGGTCCTTGGTCCTATGAAGGTTTGATAGATGCCCCAGTGTAGGGGAATCGAGGGCGGGGAAGCAGAAGTGTGTAGGTGGGTGAAGGAACACCCTCACAGAAGCAGGGGGAGGGATGATAAGAGAGGGTATTTCTGGGAGAGGGGGAAACCGGGTAAGGGGATAACACCTGAAATGTAAAGTAAATTAAAATAAAATAGAAAATGGCTATTCAAAGATGTGTGCTCTTCGTCTGGCAAGCATTTGTGTATTGAGACTATGGAGAGCACAATAAGCCAACTTTCCAGTGTACACCATATTTCTTCATATCGAAAACAAAACTGACCATAGAGGAAATGTTATGTTGAGAGGAGATTAGCTTCACTTTGGCAACCCCCCCCAAAAAAAAACAAAACAAAAACAAAACAAAACAAAACAAAACAAAACAAAAATTTCCTCAAGTTTTGGCACACCTGTCACCTATACCTAGCTTTAAGAAACCTATGCAAAAGACCTGATGAAACAACTCAGTGGCTAAGAGCGTAGGCTTCAAGTTTCATTCCCAGCACCCATGTCCAGCAGCTCACAATTGCCTATAATTTCAGCTCAACCTTTGGCTTCTAACCCCTGAAGACACATGTACACATAATTAAAAAGAATAAAAAGTATTTAAAAAGAAATGTTATGAAATAAAATATTAACTTAAAACTAGAAGACTAGTTATTAGGGGTACTGAATGGAAGGGAAAAATGAGTGGATTGGTAGGAAAAATGAACTGTTGTACCCATATATAGAAATATCTCAGTGTGAATCCAATTAACTTTTATAATTAATATGCATTAATAAAAAACTATTAAGAAGCAGCAAGTATAGCAGCACCTAATCATTTATTTTTTAACAATCAACATAATGTAACTTACAAATCTAAACCATACTTTCTAAATAACTGTCAAGGAATCAGCAAAGGAATATGACCTGAGGAAATAAGATTATCAATATTTTAATAACACCAATTTGAAATACATTCTGTAAATTATATACATCTGACAAAAATCTGACAAATTTATGAAAAACTAAGCCATAAAGAGTTATGGCGCCTATGATTAAGTTTGAAAGTCACAACTTCCAGTCGCTATCTCTTTGCTTCCTTTGTCAGTCAAACAATAGACTTAGAAAGAGCTTCATCATGAATTTAGCCTCCAAATTTTAGACTACTTCATTGAAAACAATTGCAACAATAGTTCATACAAAATTTCAAGAAATGAAGTATTCATAAATTGCACTACTCTTCATTACAAGTGCCTTTTGGAATATTGTGAATACAATTGCAATTAAGTGTCCTGTGCCTAGTTTCTAATTAGTAATTCTTTCTGTTTTAGAACAATTTAAGTGGGAAAGACAAAGCTGAAACTACCACAATCTTTATTTGTAACCTGGGACTCTGAAGCAGAGGTATCTCACTACTCATCAAAGGAACTTTATTTCATATGGAATGCTAGGAGAGTACATGATGAATTTCTGGATGTAGTAACTCCTTTAATCACCACAAAGACCAAATAATTAACAAGAAGCAACTGAAATGAACTCATTCTCTCTCAAGGTTTAACGCAAGGCACGCCAGCATGTGACTCCATGTTGGTGGGAGCATCATCAGGTTTGTTTGTAACTAACTGAAAAAGCAGAGGAAGGAGCAGAAGCAGGGCTCAGTTGTGAAAATCAAGGATTGTTTCGTCATCGAACCCCAATAACCTATCATTTCATTGAAGCCTCATTTCCTACAAACCCCTAAGCCATGATAACAAATTGGAGGCCAAATATTCAAACTCATGGACCTATGGGGGATTAGAACAATGACATATTCTAACAACCCTCAGCCATGGCCATCTTATAAGATAAAATACATCCAGTCCAAATTTAAAAGTCCCAATAGTAATTTTAAACACTGTTCTAACAGTGTTTAAAAGTCCGAAGTGCTCATCAGCTCTTGAGTGAAGCCGTTCAGATGACTGTTATGGTAGCCTCCTATCTTCACAGCTTTATGCACACGATGGCTCAGGAGCTCCAGGAAGAGAATTAGACCCTGCTAAATGACAACTGACCTCAGTGGTTTTCTGGATCCACCATGCAAGTGTCTTTTCCTCCCATCACCTTGTGTCCTACAAGTCTGTAAAGTCAGCAGTACATGGACGGCTGCAAGTTCTGTCATCTCAATATGCAGCCTGACTTCGACGGATCCCACCTGTGTGCTTTTGCAGCTCAACCTCGTAAAACATTCCCGTATGTGACAGGGAACCCTGGGGATTCTGTTTTCTCAGAACAAAATTTCAGGGGTTTTTCCTTTCAAACAAATAATTTTGTATCCCCAGGTCCTACAATAAATGAGATCTTGTTCTCAAGATGTAATTTCTATTGTTATGGTGTAGAGTGCATTCTTTCCCCAGCCCCACCTTTCTCTTGTGACAGGGTCTCACTATGTAGGTCTGGCTACCCTGGAATTCAGAGATCTGTCTGCCTCTGCCTCAGTCTGAGTACTGAGATTAAAGCCTTGTACTACCATGACCTGCAGGTTTGTCCTTTGAATGATCCTAGTCTCTTTCATAATTACAGTCACTTTGTGGTGTGCCTACCTTTCTGCCACATTCACCACTTTTACCTTGTTCATGTTCCTTCCCTTAACAAACTACATATTTGTAACTGCTCCTTTTTGTAAAATCAATTCTCACTATAAGCATCACAAAGTAAATAAGCAAAGCTATGCCCTATTGTCTCAATATAGCACTGTCTGAATGTTGTCTTAAAATGTCTTCTTTCCAACAGTTTAGCCATTCCTTTTAAATTCAGTCTTACTCAAAGTTTCAGGACGTGAGTGGAATCCATCCAGATGTTTCATACACATATAAGATAAATGATACTGGCTCAATTCCTCAGAGTCCTCGTTCCTCTCTAGAAACGTGATGAGCCTGACCTCCACTGTCCACACTTCTGTCAACTTTCTTTTCTGTTATTTTACCACAAGCCTTGGTGAAACTCTGCCTAGAGCATTCTAGGATTTCTTTACCTTTCAGCTTCAAACTCTTTGACATTCCTCAGATAAATTAGTTCTAAAGACCTGCCAAAGAGATGGTCAGGTTTATCATAGCAATAACTGTGTTTTTTAGACCCAATATTTTGTATTAGTTACCTTAGTCATCATTGTCATGAAACATCTAACAAGAAGCATTTTGAAGGAGTGTGGATTCATGCTGGATGAAGGAAAATAGTCCATTATACTAGGAAAGGTATGGCCAATGTCAGTTCTATGGAGGAAGCTATACAAAGAGGCTTATATGCTAGTGTCCAACCAAGAAGGCCCAAATCATTTCTGTTAGCATATTTGTATTATCATTCTCACAGTGTGTAAAGGGTGATTATAGGTACTTTTCATGTTTCATATAATTTAGTTCTCACACTAATGCTAAAAGATTCATTTTCTGTTTATACAGTTGCTAGAGCTATGATTTAGAGTGAGTAAATAACTTCTCCAATGCCATTCAACTAGAAAGGGGCAAAATGGGATGCAGCATTTGCATTTGACTAAAAGGAAAAGATTGTCTTCCTGTCAGTTAGAGTTAACTTTTTTATATGTTATCATTTGTATCAGCATGCACCTGCACTTATACTTTCTCTGGCACATAAAAACTAATGTTCATTGAATTAATAAGTGGATCCATGATCATTTACTCCTCTCCTTTTCTTTCTTTTAGGAAATATTAAAATGACTTTATTCTATGAGCATAGTAGAGAAATGATGCCTAAAAATATATTATGACAAAAAAATCCTGCTTGAAGTTTCAGAATAGCATTAATGTTCAATTTAATTTGCTCACTGAAGCTGGGAATTAGGAGAGTTAGCCTACAATTTCTTTTGCAGCAATTCTGTTTGCCTAATCATAATATAATTCTGCTTGGAAACAAACATAGCAACCATAATTAAGCTTTACTTCTAACTTCTAATTGACTGTAAACCAATAACAGCATGCTTTCACTGAACAAGTCCCAGAGAGCACACATAGCATTCCATAGAATTCCACCTGTGGCTCCCTCCTTACTCTTACTGTGAAGCCAATTTTATTCTCATGTGCCTTGCTTGCAGTTTCTCTTTTAGAATGACCTTTTCCCAAATCATATTCCTAAGACACTGCATGAATTTTGTTATTTACTTTCCCACCTGGCTTACCAGTCTTGAAATTATTATGTGTTTTCTCGTCCTTTTTTTTTTTCCTTTCCCATGCAGGTGGTCAAGGATTAAAAACAAATTGCCATGGATTTAGCCATATGGGGGCTAATTGAACTGTGTCCATACACACTCTACTCAAAGCCTATCTGTAGTTGGTTGAATAAACAGTAAGAATCATTAGGAGAGCACTGAGGGGCAGTTCAAGAATGCTATATTTAGTACTGAAAACACCGGCTTCTACTCTATACTCAGAAATGTATTATTTCTGCTCTTAGATGACTCTCCTAAGATCAGTGAGCCTCAGTTTCCTTACCTTAAAAAATGGGTAGCTGAAGTTTTGTAGACTTCATATCCCTCTACAGACTTTTTATACTAGTGGTGAGAGTGATTGTATGTGTGTGTGTGTGTGTGTGTGTGTGTGCATGTGTGGATGTGTGTGCATATACTAATATAGATGTATTGTCATAACAGTTGTTTATTTCCACCCCTAAACATCATTTAAGCCAGCACTTGTGACAGATAGAGTTTTAAGTAATTGACATTTTTTTACATAATTAAAGCTATAATGTAAAAGAAAGGAAATGGGATAAAATCTAAAATAAAGGTAAGAAATACCCTTGTGTTTTCTCTAATCCCAGAGGATGCAAAACCGTAGTCAAATGCTATCAATCACATTTCTAGGAACATTGAGAAACATATGGCAAAGATCCTGAGACACTTAATAAAATAATCCTTGGGATATTACAGTGTATTGTGTATTTTTTCTTCAAAATACCTTCATTGTTTTTGAAGACTTGTAACGCTAGAAATTTTAATTTCCTCCTCCATAAGGTTATTAAAATCAGTAAAATCGCACAGTTCTCAAATAACATGTTCCTTCAAATTCAAGGATCACTCTTCTCTTCTTTCAAGCATGAAAATTCTGTTTAAATTTGTTTGGTTAATAGAATTGTTTTTCAAAGCTGAAATCATTTCCTCTTCTTCATAAAGCATTATGTCACAGTGGCTACCCAGCATGATAACTAATTAAAAATTACTACGAAATCTGTGAAATGTCCTTATGGATAAATAAATCTATAACCAAATTTCAAACTCAGTATTCATGTAAAGGTCACATGATATAATTTGTAAATAAGAGAATGTACATTATTTTATTATCGAAACAGATAATAATCAACAGTGTGAAGACCTTCATATATGACATGAAGGTGGAGCACTAAAGCAATTGGCCATTTGGAGCAATGCTAACTACAGTTATTTAGCCATTTCAGATAAAGGTATTTGCCTCCAAATTGCATAACAAATGACTCCCATGAAGAAGTATGGAGAGGGTCCTGATCCTGGAAAGGATTGATCTAGCATTGGAAGGGAATATAAGGACAGAGAAAAAGGAGGGAGGTGATTGGAGAAGGGATGGAGAGAAGAAGGTTTATGGGACATATGGGGAGGGGGGGATCCAGGAAAGGGGAAATCATTTGGAATGTAAACAAAGAATATAGAAAATAAAAATATTTAAAAAAAGTATTTGCCTCTGAATTAGTGAAAAATTACTTCATTTATTCATTTCACATTGACAGCAGAAAGCTACTGTCTCTGAAATTTTAATTTACTTAAATATTTTTTGAATGATAGATTAACATCTAATATGTTTATTCTGTGAATATATTAAATTTCAGGATGACTGCTCCAGTTTATCTGTCTGGCTATTGAATCAAATGAACTGTGTGATGCCTCATTGTGTGGGAAATTATAGTTTAGATGGATTGTCATAAGATTGGTTTGAAAACTTGATTGATCATTTATTCATTACAATTGTGGTTAACTGTGAGAAGGTGGGACTGGGACTAAAATATTCTGGGTTAAAGTGTCCAATTTTGCTACTGAAGAGCTATAGCATCGTAAATATTCTAAATGATCTCTGAGGATGCCCAGTCTTCTCACCTGTAAATAAGTGTATTGCATTAAATGCTGCTGCTTGCTTCTCAGTGCTCAAAGCACTTCCACATTTAAAATGTAATCAAGTGAATTTATTCCAGAACCCATGAAACTTTAAATACCTTTGTGGTGTGTATTCTCATACTCATTTTATTCCTCAAAGCTGTTTAAAAATAAGATGCCATAACCAATGAGTGAAAATTCACACATAGAATAAATATGCAAGCATAAAGAATTTCGTAGCTTTTGGGTATTTTAATATATGTAGTAAGTTTTCCCCTACTTTTTGGGTATTTCAAAAAATAATTGTCAATAAAAGCTATTAATTTCAAATTTAGTCATCAGTGAAAACAAACAAACAAGCCCACCCATAATTATGGTCTGTCAAACAAGTGGCTGAAAATATTTTGAAATTAGTTGCTGAACATGAATAGAACATTGATTTTTTGTTTATGCACATTTAAGCAAATGTGTTGTATGCATAATTATCTGCAAAGTGGTAAATCGATTTTAGAATGTTTAATTGTTAGCTTCTATCTTATGAGAATATGAAGTTTCTGAATATATCTTTAATTTTAACAATAACATCTTTTTATTTCTTTTCCATTGTCCCTGCATAAAGAGTTTTGAAATATTCAAGTAAATGATATAATAAGGCAAAATGTGATAACTATATATGCTGTATGTGATGAATATATTTCTGAGATCAAACTATATATGACAGTAAGTAGACATATGATTCTATTGATATTCCTTTATATTTTTTAGCAGTTCATCTACATTATCAACAAATATACTGAAATTTAAAACAACGTTATTTAAATTCACTTCACTTAATATCTAGTAAAAACTAGATACTAATCAAATGAAATATACTGGCTCTGGAAATAAATGAAGGATTTTAGCAAAATGTCAGTATAGGAATTCACCTGTATGTCATTCCCACAGTACCAATTTTAAATTCATTCAGAGACAATGGTCTCTTTGTTAGAACCACTGAATTTAGGTAAGAAGATGTGAAATTACAGTGATGCTCAAGCCTTAAGTGTATTGTTTTGAGATCAACATGAAACTGCAGTTTCAAATCCAAAACTTGTCTGTTCCCAGAATGGCTGGGATATAGCCTTGCCTTAAAACTATTTGCCAAAAGTGCAGGAGTGCATTAAATTACACATTTAATGTTTGGTAAACAGACTTTACTGTCTGTGGTTATGAGTCTCAAAAATTGACCCAAAAGTTACTTTATAAACTTAACCTCAACTTTTTTAGCCATAATCTCAGCTTATTCATAGCACAAGGACTTGACTAAACCACTGAACCAGCCTTGTTGGCCTTTTTCCTACAGCAAGATCATGAAAGTATACTGTGTTTTCTCCAGCCTATGCTGAAAACATATGACTTTTATCCTATAGACATTGAAACAACACAAAGCAAAACAAACAAACCAAAAAAAAAGCCCACTTGCTAGGAGAAGTGATCTGTAACAATCTGGGCATGGGGGTGCACACATTTAATCCCAACACTCATGAATCACAATGCATTTGGAACTCTGAGTTTGAAGCCAACCTGGTCTACAGAGTTCCAGAACAGTCAGGGCTACATAGTGAAAGAATCTTTATCAAAAAGCAAAAACAACAGCAAAAATATTCTACCTCTTCATCCAGGAGACTCTGTTACAAGTTCTTCAGCTTTCCTCAGAGCCACAGTACACACCAAATAGTCCTGAGTTGTAACTTCAATATCACTAGCAGCCAGGATGTAATTCTGATGAACTTTTCAAAGATGCATCAGTCGATGCTAACTGGACAGTTGCTGGCCTATATCTGATAGTGGATTCCAATTTCATATAATTTCTAGTCAAAGCACTTCCGGAGGACCCTGGTATACCTCTCCTGGGCATATACCCAAAGGATTCCCCGGCATGCAATAAAGACACATGGTCCATTATGTTCATAGTAGCCTTATTTATAATAGCCAGAAGCTGGAAAGAACCCAGATGTCCTTCAAAGGAGGAATGGATAAAGAAAATGTGGTATATTTACACAATGAAATACTACTCAGCAATTAGAAACAATGAATTCACAAAATTTTGAGGCAAATGGTTTGATCTGGAAAATATCATCCTAAGTGAGGTAACCCAATCACAGAAGAATACACATGGAATGCAATCTCTAATAAGTGGATATTAATTAGCCCAGAAGCTCGGAATACTGAAGGCACAAATTGCATAACAAAAGACTCCCATGAAGAAGTATGGAGAGGGTCCTGATCCTGGAAAGGATTGATCTAGCATGGGAAGGGAATATAAAGACAGAGGAAAAAAGGAGGGAGGTGATTGGAGAATGGATGGAGAGAAGAAGGTTTATGGGACATATGGGGAGGGGGGATCTGGGAAAGGGGAAATCATTTGGAATGTAAACAAAGAATATAGAAAATAAAAATATTAAAAAATTCAAGTCAAAGCATAAATGATAAAAGTTACTGAAGACTGATACAACACATACCAGTACAAATATATGCCTTAAAAAAAGACAGAAAAACAATAGAGAAAGACAAAAAGAACTATAATACAACCAATAAATCTTTAACCAAGTACCAATGGCAAATATTTACCTATTAAGTATTACACAAAATTGTACTAACATCTCTAATCAAAAGACTGAGTGGATTAAAAACAAGATCAAACAGTGTGCTCTCTAAAAGTGACTTACTTTAGCCTTAAATACACAGAGACTTAGAATGACAAAAGAGAAAAAAATTATCCCAGGAAAAAAGTAATCAAGAGATAACTGGGAGACCTTGAGGGAATGGGGGAGGTTGAGAAGGGGAAGGACTACTAATACTAATAAAACTAACACTAACACTAACACTAACACTAACACTAACACTAACACTAATACTAATACTAATACTAATACTAATTTTAAAGTAGAAGAGATTCAGAGGTGAAGAGGTGACTCATTGGTTAAAAACAATCTTTATCTTCTTTTTTAATTAGGTATTTTATCTATTTACATTTCAAATGTTGTCCCCTTTCCTGGTTTCCCCTCCAACACCACCCTATCTCATCCCCCCTCCCCCTACCCATTCCTGCTACCCTGTCCTGGTATTCCCCTATATTGGAGTATCTAGACTTCTCAGGACCAAAAGCCTCTCCTCCCTTTGATGACCAGCAAGGCCATCATCTGTTTGAGTTTCATTTGGTCTGTGAATTGTATCTTTGGTATTCCGAGCTTCTGGGCTAATATCCACTTATCAGTGAGTCCATACCATGTGTGTTCTTTTGTGATTGGGTTACCTCACTCAGGAAGATATTTCCAGTTCCACTCATTTGCCTAAGAATTTAATGAATTCATTGTTTTTATAGCTGAATAGTATTGCATTGTTAAAAACACTTGATGCTCTTGTAGAGGACCTAGGCTCAGCTATCAGCACCCATATGGTAATTTTTAGTCATTTCTGACTTCAATTCCAGGTGATCTAACCCCATCTTCTGAACTCCTTTGGCACTTGGCATATACTTGGTATACATACATATGTGTAGGCAAAACACTCATAAGTAAGTCTTTATAATTTAAAAACTAAAGAAATAGAAGAATCTGTATAGGAAAAGAGGAAAATGAATGTTTCCTGATCATATACTTTTATACATAAAAACATAGCAAGATATACTTCAAGTTGGACATCTTCAGTAAAGTTGAAACGTACAAAAACCACTGTGCAAAATCAATAAATATTTTATCCTAATAATGGACTTTCTAAAGTAGGAGATTAAAAGTTATATCTGGGGCGGCGGCGGCGGCAGCAGCGGCAGCAGTGGCTGCTCCAGCTGAAGGGCCATCAGCAGTGGAACCAAGGCGTCACAGGGACCAGTTAGGCCCTGCGCCCACGACCACTGACCTTCGCTGACCAGCCGGACAGCAAGCAGCTGCAGTTGTGCGGCGCCTTTCCTGCACGGAGGCCACTTCAGAACTCGGCCTCCCACCAGTCAGGAGAGGAGCATCCATCTTGGCTCCGTACTCCAGGAATCGGACAGACTGAGGTACACAAACATAATCCGAGGCCAACACCGCGGTGGTCTGAGCCCGACGGGCATTGGCCTGCACCCAGGCCCTGGGCGGGTCGGGGGGCCATCGGGGTGCCAACCCAACCAGGAGGTTTTTTACCCAGGCCTGCGAGCACGCCGCCGCCATTTTGCCTGCAGGGCGACAGAGAGCTCAGGCGGGCAGACCTGTAACAGGCATAGCCTAAGGCTAACAAAGCGGGGGTCCAGGCCCCAAAAGGCACAGGACTGACCCCAAGAACTGGGCGGCTTGGTGGGCCATCTGTGAGTCAACCCGCCCAGGTGATTGTTAGCAAAGCAGACTCTCCTGGCGCTTTCAGGGAGCGCGGGCGCGCACGCCCGCCATCCTAGTCACCTGGCAAACCCAATTAACAGTCAAAGCCATAGGGGAACTTTGCTCAGACCTTGGCCTCCCAGGCTTTTGCCTGGACTCAGGGACTGGGCGGCCAGGCTAACCTTGTGTGCGACAGCCCGGTTGGCAGATCGGCTGCCCAGCGGAGTGAGCGGAACACAGGGGAGGTCACAGTAGCATACACCATCGGCACTCCCTGGGAGTGCACACGGGCTCCATCTGCTCCACAGACACAATCTGGGGCAAGGCCTCAGGCAGAAGCCCTTAGCTCTACTCTCTCAGCTTCCGGATCCAGATCAGTCTGGGCGGCAGCATTACATCTCCAAGTCCTGCAAGTGGCTAGCTGGGCTTCCGGGCGGCCAGCTGGGAGAAGTCAGGGTGCTCCAGTGAATCCAGCGGGCCCCAGCGGGAGCCTTCGGGTGCCTGCTTTGGGATCTGAACAGCCTGGGCAGCAGCACACTGTCTACAAGCAGTGCAGGAGGTAAGCTGTGCACCAGAGGCCAACTGGGAAGGGGCAGCTTGCACTGGTGAGTCCAGCACTGACAAGATAAACTAACACCAGTGAGATCTAGATGGCAAAAGGCAAACGCAGGAACGTCACTAACAGAAATCAAGGCAATATGGCAACATCTGAACCCAATTCTCCTCTACCAACATGTCCTGGATACCCCATCACACCAGTAAAACAAGATTTGGATTTAAAATCACTGGTCATGATGCTGGTACAGGAACACATGAAGGTCATACATAAAGAAATTCAGGAGACAATGGATCAAAAGTTAGAAGCCCTTGCAAGGGAAACACAAAAATCATTGAAAGAAATCCAGGAGAATACAAAAGCCAACAAGGAGGAAATGCAAAAAACACTTAAAGAAATACAGGAGAACTTTGCTCAACAGGCTGAGGTCATGAAAGACGAAACACAAAAATCTCTTAAAGAAATACAGGAGAACTTTGGTCAACAGGCTGAGTTCATGAAAGAGAAAACACAAAAATCTCTTAAAGAATTACAGGAAAACACAAACATGCAAGTGAAGGAGCTAAGCAAAACCATCCAGGATCTAAAATCAGAAGTAGAAACAACTAAGAAAACTCAAAGGGAGACAACTTTGGAGATAGAAAGCCTTGGGAAGAAATCAGGGGACAGAGATACAAATATCAACAACAGAATACAAGAGATAGAAGAAAGAATCTCAGATGCTGAAGATTCCATAGAAACCATGGACTCAACAGTTAAAGAAAATGCAAAATGCAAAAAGCTTGTAACCCAAAATATCCAGGAAATCCAGGACACAATGAGAAGACCAAACCTAAGGATTATAGGCATAGAGGAGAGTGAAGATTTACAACTTAAAGGGCCAGCAAATATCTTCAATAAAATTATGGAAGAAAACTTCCCTAACCTAAAGAGAGAGATGCCCATGAATATACAAGAAGCCTACAGAACTCCAAACAGACTGGACCAGAACAGAAATACTTCCCGTCACATAATAATCAAAACACCAAATGTTCTAAACAAAGAAAGAATACTAAAGGCAGTAAGAGAAAAAGGCCAAGTAACATATAAAGGAAGACCTATCAGAATCACAGCAGACTTTTCACCTGAGACTATGAAGGCTAGAAGGTCCTGGGCAGATCTCATGCAGACTCTAAGAGAACACAAATGCCAACCAAAACTACTATATCAAGCAAAACTCTCAATCACCATAGATGGAGAAACTAAGATATTTCATGACAAAACCAAGTTTACCCAATATCTATCCACAAACCCGGCCCTAAAAAGGATAATAAGAGGACAACACCAATACAAGGAGGGAAACTTCACCCTGGAAAAAGCAAGATAGTAACCTTTCATCAAACCCAAAAGAAGTTAAGCATTCAAATTTAAAAAATAACGTCAAAAATGATAGGAAGTAACAATCACTATTCCTTAATATCTCTTAACATCAATGGACTTAATGCCCCAATAAAAAGACATAGACTAACTGAATGGATACGTAAACAGGACCCTACATTTTGCTGCTTACAGGAAACACACCTCAGGGTCAAAGACAAACACTACCTTAGAGTAAAAGGCTGGAAGACAATTTTACAAGCAAATGGTCTCAGGAAACAAGCTGGAGTAGCCATTTTAATATCAGATAAAATTGACTTTCAACCCAAAGTCATCAAAAGAGACCCTGAGGGACACTTCTTGCTGGTCAAAGGAAAAATACAAAAAGAAGAACTGTCAATCCTGAACATCTATGCCCCAAATGCAAGGGCACCCTCTTTTGTAAAAGAAACTTTATTAAAACTAAAAGCACACATTGCACCTAACACAATAATTGTGGGTGACTTCAACACTGCACTTTCCTCAATGGACCGATCAGGAAAACAGAAACTAAACAGGGACACAATGAAACTAATTGAAGCTTTGGACCAATTAGATTTAACAGATATATATAGAACATTCTATCCTAAAACAAAAGAATATACCTTTTTCTCAGCACCTCATGGTACCTTCTCCGAAATCGACCATATAATTGGTCACAAGACAGACCTCAACAAATATAAGAGGATCGAACTAATCCCATGCCTCCTATCTGATCACTATGGAGTAAAAGTGGTCTTCAATAGCAACAGAAACAACAGAAAGCCCACATACACGTGGAAACTGAACAATACTCTACTCAATGATACCTTGGTCAAGGAAGAAATAAAGAAAGAAATTAAAGACTTTTTAGAACACAATGAAAATGAAAACACAACATACCCAAATCTATGGGACACAATGAAAGCAGTGCTAAGAGGAAAACTCATAGCCCTGAGTGCCTCCAAAAAGAAAATGGAGAGAGCATACATTACCAGCTTAATGACACACCTGAAAGCCCTGGTACAAAAAGAAGCTATTTCGCCCAGGAGGAGTAGAAGGCAGGAAATCATCAAACTCAGGGCGGAAATCAATCAAGTAGAAACAAAGAGAACCATACAAAAAATCAACAATACGAGGAGCTGGTTCTTTGAGAAAATCAACAAGATAGATAAACCCTTAGCCAGAATGACCAAAGGGCACAGAGAAAGTATCCAAATTAACAAACTTAGAAATGAAAAGGGAGATATAACAACGGAAACTGAGGAAATCCAAAAAATCATCAGATCCTACTACAAGAGCCTATACTCAACACAACTGGAGAATCTGGAGGAAATGGACAATTTCCTTGACAGATACCAAATACCAAAATTAAATCAGGACCAACTAGACCATCTAAACAGTCCCATAATGCCTAAAGAAATAGAAGGAGTCATAGAAAGTCTTCCAACCAAAAAAAGCACAGGACCAGATGGCTTCAGTGCAGAATTCTACCAGACCTTCAAAGAAGAGTTAACACCAATACTCTTCAAACTATTCCACAAAATAGAAACAGAAGGAACACTACCCAATTCCTTCTACGAAGCCACAATTACGCTGATACCAAAGCCACACAAAGATCCAACAAAGAAAGAGAACTTCAGACCAATTTCCCTTATGAACATCGATGCAAAAATACTCAATAAAATTCTTGCCAACCGAATCCAAGAACACATCAAAACGATCATCCACCATGATCAAGTAGGCTTTATCCCGGGAATGCAGGGTTGGTTCAATATACGGAAATCCATCAATACAATCCACTACATAAACAAACTCAAAGAACAAAACCACATGGTCATTTCATTGGATGCTGAAAAAGCATTTGACAAAATTCAGCATCCCTTCATGCTTAAAGTCTTGGAGAGAACAGGAATTCAAGGCCCATACCTAAACATAGTAAAAGCAATATACAGCAAACCGGTAGCCAGCATCAAACTAAATGGAGAGAAACTTGAAGCAATCCCACTGAAATCAGGGACCAGACAAGGCTGCCCCCTTTCTCCTTATCTTTTCAATATTGTACTTGAGGTACTAGCTCGGGCAATTCGACAACATAAGGAGATCAAAGGGATACAAATTGGAAAGGAAGAAGTCAAACTATCATTATTTGCAGATGACATGATCGTCTACCTAAGTGACCCAAAGAACTCCACTAGAGAGCTCCTACAGCTGATAAACAACTTCAGCAAAGTGGCAGGTTATAAAGTCATCTCAAGCAAATCAGTGGCCTTCCTATACTCAAAGGATAAGCAGGCTGAGAAAGAAATTAGGGAAATGACCCCCTTCACAATAGCCACAAACAGTATAAAGTATCTTGGGGTGACTCTTACCAAACATGTGAAAGATCTGTATGACAAGAACTTCAAGACTCTGAAGAAGGAAATGGAAGAAGACCTCAAAAAATGGGAAAACCTCCCATGCTCATGGATCGCCAGAATCAATATAGTTAAAATGGCCATTTTGCCTAAAGCACTATACAGATTCAATGCAATACCCATCAAAATCCCAACTCAATTCTTCACAGAGTTAGAAAGAGCAATTATCAAATTCATCTGGAACAACAAAAAACCCAGGATAGCTAAAACTATTCTCAGCAACAAAAGGAAATCTGGGGGAATCAGTATCCCTGACCTCAAGCAATACTACAGAGCAATAGTGTTAAAAACTGCATGGTATTGGTACAGTGACAGGCAGGAAGATCAATGGAACAGGATTGAAGATCCAGAAATGAACCCACACACCTATGGCCACTTGATCCTCGACAAAGAGGCTGAAAACATCCAATGGAAAAAAGATAGCCTTTTCAACAAATGGTGCTGGTTCAACTGGAGGTCAGCATGCAGAAGAATGCGAATTGATCCATCCTTGTCTCCTTGTACTAAGCTCAAATCCAAATGGATCAAGGACCTCCACATAAAGCCAGACACTCTGAAGCTAATAGAAAAAAAACTGGGGAAGACCCTTGAGGACATCGGTACAGGGAGAAAGTTTCTGAACAGAACACCAATAGCGTATGCTCTAAGAGCAAGAATTGACAAATGGGACCTCATAAAATTACAAAGTTTCTATAAGGCAAAGGACACCATCAAGAGGACAAATCGGCAACCAACAAATTGGGAAAAGATCTTCACCAATCCTACATCAGATAGAGGGCTAATATCCAATATATATAAAGAACTCAAGAAGTTAGACTCCAGAAAACCAAACAACCCTATTAAAAAATGGGGTACAGAGTTAAACAAAGAATTCTCACCTGAAGAACTTCGGATGGCGGAGAAGCATCTTAAAAAATGCTCAACTTCATTAGTCATTAGGGAAATGCAAATCAAAACAACCCTAAGATTTCATCTTACACCAGTCAGAATGGCTAAGATTAAAAATTCAGGAGACAGCAGGTGTTGGAGAGGGTGTGGAGAAAGAGGAACACTCCTCCACTGCTGGTGGGGTTGCAAATTGGTACAACCACTCTGGAAATCAGTCTGGCGGTTCCTCCGAAAACTGGGCACCTTACTTCCAGAAGATCCTGCTATACCACTCCTGGGCATATACCCAGAAGACTCCCCACCATGTAATAAGGATACATGTTCTACTATGTTCATAGCAGCCCTATTTGTAATTGCCAGATGCTGGAAAGAACCCAGGTATCCCTCAACAGAAGAGTGGATGCAAAAAATGTGGTATATCTACACAATGGAGTACTATTCAGCCATTAGAAACAATGAATTCATGAAATTCTTAGGCAAATGGATGGAACTAGAGAATATCATACTAAGTGAGGTAACCCAGACTCAAAAGGTGAATCATGGTATGCACTCACTAATAAGTGGATATTAACCTAGAAAACTGGAATACCCAAAACATAATCCACACATCAAATGAGGTACAAGAAGAAAGGAGGAGTGGCCCCTGGTTCTGGAAAGACTCAGTGAAACAGTATTCAGCAAAACCAGAACGGGGAAGTGGGAAGGGGTGGGTGGGAGGACAGGGGAAGAGAAGGGGGTTTGCGGGACTTTCGGGGAGTGGGGGGGCTAGAAAAGGGGAAATCATTTGAAATGTAAATAAATTATATCAAATAATAAAAAAAAGTTATATCTGTTTATAATTGCATTTGAAAATAAAATACTTAAAAGTAAATTTAATACTATAGTGATAAAAATTACAGATTAACACTTATGTTATGGGAAGACATCTTAAATTTTGTAAATGTTTAGTTTTCTTTATTGTTATTTTTAAGTTGTTTTATTTATTTACATTCCAAATATTGCTTGCCTTCCTGGTCCTCCTGCCAGAGTTCTCATTATTGGGCCTGAATGTGGGTCTAAATGAGGGAGTTAGATCCACTGTAAATTGAGTTGCAGACAGTTTCAAGCTGCCAAGTGTGTGCTAGGAATTCAACTCAGGTACTCTGAAAGAATAGACAGTGATATTAATCACTGATCCACCTTTCCAGACCATTTTTTTTATTTTGATACAAGATTTCTCTGTTTAGCTCTGGTTGTTTCGGAACTCACTGAGTTAAAAAGAATGGCTTCAAACTCAGAGATCTACCTCCCTTTACTTTCCAATGCTGAGATTAAAGGTATGAGTCACCCACCAGTAAACATCTCAAATTCTTGTATTAGAAATATTAGTATTATTAAAATGTTGTTACTATTTGCCGGTAAATTTTACCTGAAACATTCATGATATCCTTGGTTTTTAATATCCAAATAGTTTTCCAATCCAGGGAGGGGGAATGCTAGGGGAGGCACCATCTCAGAAGCAAAATGAAGAGGGAATGGGTGGGAAGAACTCTTCCAGGGGAACAGAAGGGGAGGCAACATTTGTGTCGTAAATAAAGAAAATAGTTAATTAATAGTAAAAAGTTGTTACTACTCCTTTAAAGATCTACAGATTCAATGTCATGCTTATGACCAATCAAATACCATATTCATGGTAATAGAAAATAATTCTAAAATATGTATAGAACTATAAATCAAAAGCAAATTCAGTATTGAGCAAAAAGAAAGATTGATACATTTTATGAAATGACTAAAAAAATGGACTGAAAAGATAAATCCAGATATCCTCACACATGCTTTAAATCCCAACACTCAAGCATATGGGCAGGAGAGACATGACTTCAAATGTAACCCAACTAACATAGCAATACCCATTGTTTCAAATGGGGAGTGGGCCTGGACACCAAAATGTAAATGGACTGACATAAAAGCAGACATATGTCCAATTTGGTGACATATACCTGTAATTGCAGTATGAAGTGGGTAGAGGAAGAAGGATAGAAAAGGATTTGCAGTACAGAGTGAGACCCTTTCTTTTTTTTTTCACATTTTTTTATTCGATATATTTTTTATTTACATTTCTAAACAGCACCCATTTCTGATAAATGACTTTTAAAAGAATGAAATGTTGATTCATTTCCGGGTCTTCAATTCTATTCCATTGATCTGCCTGCCTGTCACTGTACCAATACCATGCATTTTTGTTTTTGTTTTTGTTTTTTTTTTAACACTATTGCTCTGTAGTATTGCTTGAGGTCTGGGATACTGATTCCCCCAGAAGTTCTTTTACTGTTGAGAATAGTTTTAGCTATCCTGGGTTTTTTGGTTTGTTTTTATTCCAGATGAATTTGAGAATTGCTCTAAGTCTATGAAGAATTGAGTTGGGATTTTGATGGGGATTGCTTTGAATCTGTAGCTTGCTTTTGGCAAGATGGCCATTTTTACTATATTAATCCTACCAATCCATGAGCATGAAAGATTTTTCCATCTCCTGAGGTCTTCTTCAGTTTCTTTCTTCAAAGACATGAAATTCGTGACATACAGATCTTTCACTTGTTTGGTTGGAGTCACACTAAGATACTTTATATGGTTTGTGGCTATTTTGAAGGGTGTCATTTCCCTAATTTCTTTCTCAGCCTGTTTATTTTTTGAGTATAGGAAGGCTACAGATTTATTGGAGTTAATTTTATATCCGGCCACCTTGCTGCAGCTGTTTATCAGCTGTAGGAGTTCCCTGGTGGAGGTTTTCAGGTCACTTAAGTAGACTATCATGCCATCTGCAAATAGTGATAATTTTACTTCTTCCTTTCCAATTTGTATCCCTTTGTCCTCCTTTTGTTCTCTAATTGCTCTAACTAGAACTTTGAGTACTATATTGAATAAATATGGAGAGAGAGCACAGCCTTGTCTAGTCCCTGATTTTAGTGGGATTGCTTCAAGTTTCTCTCCATTTAGTTTGATGTTGGCTACTGGTTTGCTGTATATTGCTTTTATTATGCTTAGGTATGGGCCTTGAATTCCTGTTCTTTCCAAAACCTTTAACATGAAAGGATGCTGAATTGTGCCAAATGCTTTTTCAGAATCTAAACATACCTATGGTCACTTGATCTTTGACAAAGGAGCTAAAACCATCCAGTGGAAAAATTGATAGCCTTTTCAACAAATGGTGCTGGCTCAACTGGAGGTCAGCACGCAGAAGAAGGCAAATAGATCCATTCTTATCTCCTTGTACTAAGCTCAAGTCCAAGTGGATCAAGGACCTCCACATAAAACCAGACACACTGAAACTAATAGTAAAGGAACTGGGGAAGAGCCTTGAGCACATGGGCACATGGGAAAATTTCCTGAACAGAACCCCAATAGCTTATGCTCTAAGATAAAGACTTGACAAATGGGACCTCATAAAATTACAATGTTTCTGTAAGGCAAAGGACAATGTCAAAAGGACAAAATGGCAACCAATAAATTGGGAAAGTTCTTTACCAGCCCTACATCTGACAGAGGGCTAATATCTAAGATATACAAAGAATTAAAGAAGGTAGACTCCAGAGAGCCAAATAACCCTATTGAAAAATAGGGTACAGAGCTAAACAAAGAAATTTCACCTGAGACATACAGAATGGTGGAGAAGCACCTAAAGAAATGTCCAACATCCTTAGTAATCAGGGAAATGCAAATCAAAACAACCCTGAGATCTCACCTCACACCAGTCAGAATGGCTAAGATCAAAAACTCAGGAGAAAACAGGTGCTTGTGAGGATGTGGAGAAAGAGGAACACTCCTCCACTGCTGGTGGGATTGCAAGCTGGTACAACCACTCTGGAAATCAGTCTGGCAGTTCCTCAGAAAACTGGGCACGGTACTACTGGAGGACCCTGCTATAACATTCCTGGGCATATACCCAGAGGATTCCCCAGCATGTAATAAGGACAGATGCTTCACTATGTTCATAGCAGCCTTATTTATAATAACCAGAAGCTGGAAATAACCTAGATGTCCCTCAATGGAGGAATGGATACAGAAAATGTGGTATATTTACACAATGGAATACTACACAGCTATTAAAAACAATGAATTCATGAAATTCTTAGGCAAGTGGATGGAACTGAAGAATGTCATCCTGAGTGAGGTGAGCCAATCACAAAAGAACACTCATGGTATGCACTCACTGATAAATGGATATTAGCCTAGAAGCTTGGAATACCCAAGACATAATCCACATATCAAATGATGCCCAAGAAGGAAGGATAGTGGAATACCAAGACAGGGAAGTGGGAAGGGGTTGATTGGGAAACAGGGGGAGGGAAGAGAGTTTATGGGACTTTCGGGGAGGGGGAATCCAGGAAAGGGGAAATATTTGAAATGTAAATAAAGATTATATCACATAAAAAAATAAAAATAAAAGTTGATAGAAAACAAACAAATTGGAATAAATAACGTTGAAAACTTATACATAATCCTGCTCAGTTAATTTGAGACAAATGTTTCATTAATTCTTAGTGAACAAAAAGCAACTTACTTAATAAAATATTAAAATAATGAATTGAGCCCTTAGTACATAATCTACTCAAAGTGGACTTATGACGTAAATGCACATCTCTAAAACATTACACTACAAGAAGATGTTCCCTTAATACACTGTTGGTGGAAAAGTAAGGTGGTACAGCCTATATGGAAGGAAGGTGTAGTTCCTAAAAACTCAAAATAGAAATATTATATGACATGTTCCAGCTATAGCATCCCTTGGTGTATACTCAAAGGATTCTAACTCAGCATACCTCAGTGCTACTTGTATATTTATATTTATTGTTACACTAGTCACAATAGCTAATATTTTGAGTCAGCCTAAGTAACAATCAGTGACAAATAAAGAAAATGTAATGGTATATGATAGAATTACAGCTAGCGATAAACAAAAAATAAAGTTAGAACATTTATGGGAAATTATATGGACTATGTAATCCATGCCCCAGTGGATGACCCCACACCCCAGGACATATGGGAAGTTCTAGTTGGACTCATAGAGTTATTAATAACAAAGAAGGAGACATGCAGTTGAGAAGGTGACAAGATGGGAGATACAAGTTGGGAGAAGTTCATCTAGACAGATATGATCAAAACACGCTGTATAAGTATGTTAAATATTTAAAGATACATTGAAAATATGTTTCTTTCATATAAAGAATCTAGATTAAATTTACGAAGACATGTGTGATTATATTATGCGTTTAAGACACAAAAGTAGAAAAAGTACTACAGAGTAAGAAGGAGTTTTAAACAAGGGTATAACAATGTAGCACATTAGGTATAGCATAAAAATAAACATAATATTTTGTATAATGAAACAGTAATTTTACAGAGTCAAGTGTGGTGGTACAAGTATTTAATCCTAGCACTCAAAAGTCAGAAGCAAGAGGATCTTTGTGGGTTTGAAGCCAACCTGGTCCACATGGAGAGTCCCAGAACATTTAAGACTACATAGTGAGTGAGACCCCGTCTCAAAGAAAATATCATAAGAGATATCATAGTTGATCTTCTTGAGATAGAAAATAGAAAAGTGGTAATCAGAGGATGGGAGATAAATTAATTGGGGAAAATATATTGTCCTCTTCTTTTCCACTGAAGTGCCTGTGTCTTCAATATATTAAGAATTCTATGTACGCCTTTAATACAATCAGGAGTCAGAGGCAGGTGAATCTCTGAGTTCACAGCGAGCCTAGACTACATAGCAAGTTCCATGATGGCAAGGGGACAGAGAACCCTGCCTCAAAAAATAAATAAAAAACAAACAAAAGGATTCTGTAAAATATAAAAACTCAAAATAAAGAAGAATTTCAAATATACACTTTAATTGAAAATAGACGAGCAGCGGCGGTGGCAGCTGGTCCAGCAAAAGGGCCATCAGCAGTGGAACCAAGAAGCCACAACAGAACTCTGCCTCCCACCAGTCAGTTACAAGAGTCTCTCCACCATCTTGGATCTCGGGCACCAGAGAGATCAGACTGAGGTACACAAATATAACCCAAGGCCAGCATCGCGGGGGTCTAAGCCCAATGGGCATTGGCCTGCACCCAGGCCCTGGGCTGTTCGGGGGGGCCATCGATGTGTGAACCAGTCCAGGAGGTTGATTGCCCGGCCGGTACACACCCCACCATTTTTGACTACAGGACTCCAGAGAGTCCTAGCAGGCAAAGTCAGCTAAGAGTCATAGCCCTAGGCTAACATAGCAGGAGGTCTAAGACAGACAGGCCTTGGACTGACCCCAGGCCCTGGGCTGCTCAGTGGGCCATCTGTGTGCCAACACAGCCAGGAGGTTGTTAGCCCAGCAGACTCTCCTGGCACTTCCAGGGAGCGCACGCACAATGCCATCCTGGCCACCTGATAGAATCAATTAACACTCATAGCCCAAGGGGAACTTTGCTTGGGCCTTAGCCTGTCAGGCTTTTGCCTAGACTCAGGGCCTTTGCAGCTAGGCTAGCCTTGTGCGCATCAACCTGGTTGAGAGATAGGCTGCCCAGCAGAGTGACCACCACTCAGAAAAGGTCCCACAGCAGCATAGACCATCAGCACTCACTGAAGGAGCAAACAGGCACCCCGTGCTTCACACAGACAACCTGGGGCAAGGCACTCTAGGGCTGCAGGGACACCCAAGAGGAGGGCAGCACATTAGCAATCTGTAACAGAGGAAACCCAGCCATCCAGTGTTGCAGAAATAGCCATATAGCCTCACAGGAGGCACAAATACCAGCCAGAGACAAGACCAACTAACGCCAGAAATAACAAGTTGGCAAAGGGCTAACGCAGGAACGCTACTAACAGAAACCTAGGCAATATAGCAGCATCTGAACGAAGCTATCCAACATCAGCAAGCCCTGATTATGCAAAAGCACCAGAAAAACAAGATTTGGATTTAAAATCACTGTTCATGATGCTGCTAGAAGAACACAAAAAGGACATAAATGAATCTCTTAAAGAAATACAGGGGAACATGAATAAGCTAGAAACCCGATTAATGGAAACAAAAAAAAAATCACTTAAAGAAATTCAGGAGAATAAGGCTCAAGGCATAGAAGCCAATAAAGAAGAAACACACAAAAAAACTTAAAGAAATTCAGGAGAAAGTGAGTCAAATAGCAGAAGTCATGAAAGAGGAAACACAAGTCTCTTAAAGAATTACAGGAAAACACAAACAAGCAAGTGAAGGAGCTAAGCAAAACCATGCAGGATCTAAAATCAGAAGTAGAAACAACTAAGAAATCACAAAGGGATACAATTTTGGAGATAGAAAACCTTGAGAAGAAATCAGGGGCCATAGATGCAAATATCAACAACAGAATACAAGAGATGGAAGAAAGAATCTCAGATGCCGAAGATACCATAGAAACCATTGACTCAACAGTCAAAGAAAATGCAAAATTCAAAAAGCTTGCATCCCAGAACATCCAGGAAATCTAGGACACAATTAGAAGACCAAACCTAAGGATTATAGGAATAGATGAGAGTGAAGATTTACAGATGAAAGGGCCAGCAAATATCTTCAACAAAATTATGGAAGAAAACTTTCCCAACTTAAAGAGAGAGATGCCCATGAATATACAAGAAGCCTACAGAACTCCAAACAGACTGGGCCTGAGCAGAAATACCTCTCATCACATAATAATCAAAACCCCAAATGTACTAAACAAAGAAAGAATATTAAAGGCAGTAAGAGAAAAAGGCCAAGTAACATATAAAGGAAGACCTATCAGAATCACACCAGACTTCCCACCAGAGACCATAAAAGCTAGAAGATCCTGGGCAGATCTCATGCAGACTCTAAGAGAACACAAATGTCAGCCAAGACTACTATACCCAGCAAAACTCTCAATCACAACAGATGGAGAAACCAAGATATTCCATGACAAAACCAAATTTACACAATATCTTTCAACAAACCCAGCTCTACAAAGAATAATAGGAGGAAAACTCCAATCCAAGGAGGGAAATGACACCCTGGAAAAAGTAAGATAGTTACCTTCTTTCATCAAACCCAAAAGAACATAACCACTCAAATATAAAAATAACATCGAAAATGACAGGAAGTAATAATCACTACTCCTTAATATCTCTTAACGTCAATGGAATCAACTCCCCAATAAAAAGACATAGACTAACAGACTGGATAAGGAAACAAGACCCTACATTTTGCTGCATACAGGAAACACACCTCTTTGTCAAAGACAAAAACTACCTTAGAGTAAAAGGCTAGAAGACAATTTTACAAGCCAATGGTCTCAGGAAACGAGCCACAGTTGCCATTCTAATATCAGATAAAATTGATTTTCAACCTAAAGTCATCAAAAGAGATACAGAAGGGCACTTCTTGCTGGTCAAAGGAAAAATCCTCCAAGAAGAACTTTCAATTCTGAACATCTATGCACCAAATGCAAGGGCACCCTCATTCGTAAAAGAAACTTTACTAAAGCTCAAAGCACACATTTTACCCAGCACAATTATTGTGGGTGACTTCAACACTCCACTCTCCTCAATGGACCGATCAGGAAAACAGAAACTAAACAGGGACACAATAAAACTAATTGAAGCTTTGGACCAACTGGACTTGACTGATATTTATAGAGCATTCTACCCTAAAACAAAAGAATATACCTTTTTCTCAGCACCTCATGGTACCTTCTCCAAAATAGACCATATAATTAGTCACAACACAGTCCTCAACAAATATAAAAAGATCGAACTAATTCCATGCCTCCTATCAGATCACTATGGAGTAAGAGTGGTCTTCAACGGCAACAAAAATGACAGAAGGCCCACATACACATGGACGCTGAACAATAATCTACTCAATGACACCTTGGCCAAAGAAGAAATAAAGAAAGAAATCAGAGACTTTTTAGAATTTAATGAAAATGAAGGCACAACATAACCAAATCTTTGGGACACAATGAAAGCAGTGCTAATAGGAAAACTCATAGCCATGAGTGCCTCCAAAAAGAAAATGGAGAGTGCATACATTAGCAGCTTAAGGACACACCTGAAAGCACTGGAACAAAAAGAAGCCAATTCACCCAGGAGGAGTAGAAGACAGGAAATCATCAAACTCAGGGCTGAAATCAATCAAGTGGAAAAAAGAGAACCAAAAAAGAATCAATGAGTCCAGGAGCTGATTTTTTGAGAAAATCAACAAGATAGATAGACCCTTAGCCAGACTGACCAAAGGGCACAGAGAAAGTATCCAAATTAACAAAATTAGAAATGAAAAGGGGGATATAACAACAGAAACTGAGGAAATCCAAAAAATCATCAGATCCTACTACAAAAGCCTATACTCAACACAACTGGAGAATCTGGAGGAAATGGACAATTTCCTAGACAGATACCAAATACCAAAATTAAATCAGGACCAAATAGATCATCTAAACAGTCCCACAACCCCTAAAGAAATAGAAGGAGTCATAGAAAGTCTTCCAACCAAAAAAAGCACAGGACCAGATGGTTTCAATGCAGAATTCTATCAGACCTTCAAAGAAGACCTAACACCAATACTCTTCAAACTATTCCACAAAATAGAAACAGAAGGAACACTACCCAATTCCTTCTACGAAGCCACAATTACACTGATACCAAAGCCACAAAAAGATCCAACAAAGAAAGAGAACTTCAGACCAATTTCCCTTATGAACATCGATGCAAAAATACTCAATAAAATTCTTGCCAACCGAATCCAAGAACACATCAAAACGATCATCCACCATGATCAAGTAGGCTTTATCCCGGGAATGCAGGGTTGGTTCAATATACGGAAATCCATCAATGCAATCCACTACATAAACAAACTCAAAGAAAAAAACCACATGGTCATTTCATTGAATGCTGGAAAAGCATTTGACAAAATTCAGCATCCTTTCATGCTTAAAGTCTTGGAAAGAACAGGAATTCAAGGCCCATACCTAAACATAGTAAAAACAATATACAGCAAACCGGTAGCCAACATCAAACTAAATGGAGAGAAACTTGAAGCAATCCCACTAAAATCAGGGACTAGACAGGGCTGCCTCCTTTCTCCTTATCTTTTCAATATTGTACTTGAGGTACTAGCTCGGGCAATTAGACAACATAAGGCGGTCGAAGGGATACAAATTGGAAAGGAAGAAGTCAAACTATCATTATTTGCAGATGATATGATAGTCTACCTAAGTGACCCAAAAAACTCCACTAGAGAACTCCTACAGCTGATAAACAACTTCAGCAAAGTGGCAGGTTATAAAATCAACTCAAGCAAATCAGTAGCCTTCCTATACTCAGAGGACAAGCAGGCTGAGAAAGAAATTAGGGAAATGACACCCTTTACAATAGCCACAAACAGTATAAAGTACCTTGGGGTGACTCTTACCAAACATGTGAAAGATCTATATGACAAGGAAACAAGACTCTGAAGAAGGAAATAGAGGAAGACCTCAAAAAATAGAAAAACCTCCCATGCTCATGGATCGGCAGGATTAGTGTAGTTAAAATGGCCATTTTGCCAAAAGCAATATACAGATTCAACACAATACCCATCAAAATCCCAACTCAATTCTTCATAGAGTTAGAAAGAGCAATTCTTAAATTCATCTGGAATAACAAAAAACCCAGGATAGCTAAAACTATTCTCAACAACAAAAGAAATTCTGGGGGAATCAGTATCCCTGACCTCAAGCAATATAACCGAGCAATAGTGTTAAAAACTGCATGGTATTGGTATAGTGACAGGCAGGCGGATCAATGGAACAGAATTGAAGATCCAGAAATGAACCCACACACCTATGGCCACTTGATCCTCAACGAAGGGGCTGAAAACATCCAATGGAAAAAAGATAGCCTTTTCAGCAAATGGTGCTGGTTCAAGTGGAGGTCAGCATGCAGAAGAATGCGAATTGATCCATCCTTGTCTCCTGGTACTAAGCTCAACTCCAAATGGATCAAGGACCTCCAAATAGAGCCAGACACACTGAAACTAATGGAAAAGAAACTGGGGAAGACCCTTGAGGACATCCGTACAGTGGGAAAGTTCCTGAACAGAACACCAATAGCTTATGCTCTAAGATCAAGAATTGGCAAATGGGATCTCATAAAATTACAAAGTTTCTGTAAAGCAAAGGACACCATCAAAAGGACAAATCGGCAACCAACAAATTGGAAAAAGATCTTCACCAACCTTACATCAGATTGAGGGCTAATATCCAATATATACAAAGAACTCAAGAAGTTCGAGCCCAGAAAACCAAACAACCCTATTAAAAAATGGGGTACAGAGTTAAACAAAGAATTCTCACCTGAAGAACTTCGGATGGCGGAGAAACATCTTAAAAAATGCTCAACTTCACTAGTCATCAGGGAAATGCAAATCAAAACAACCCTGAGATTTCACCTTACACCAGTCAGAATGGCTAAGATTAAAACTCAGGAGACAGCAGATGTTGGCGAGGATGTGGAAAAAGAGGAACACTCCTCCACTGCTGATGGAGTTGCAAATTAGTACAACCACTCTGGAAATCAGTCTGGCAGTCCCTCAAAAAACTGAGCATGTCACTTCTGAAAGATCCTGCTATACCACTCCTGGGCATATACCCAGAGGATTCCCCATCATGTTATAAGGATACATGTTCCAATATGTTCATAGCAGCCCTATTTATAATAGCCAGAAGCTGGAAAGAACACATGTATCCCTCAACAGAAGAATGGATGCAAAAAATGTGGTATATCTACACAATGGAGTACTATTCAGCCATTAGAAACAATGAATTCATTAAATTCTTAGGCAAATGGATGGAGCTGGAGAACATCATACTAAGTGAGGTAACCCAGTCTCAAAAGATCAATCATGGTATGCACTCACTAATAAGTGGATATTAGCTTGGAAACTGGAATACCCAAAACATAATCCACACATCAAATGAGGTGCAAGAAGAACAGAGGAGTGGCCCCTAGTTCTGGAAAGGCTCAGTGTAGCAGTATAGGGCAAAACCAGAACAGGGAAGTGGGAAGGGGTGGGTGGGAGAACAGAGGGAGGGAAGGGGGCTTATGTGACTTTCAGGGAGTGGGGAACCAGAAAAGGGGAAATCATTTGAAATGTAAATAAAAAATATATCGAATAAAATTTTTAAAAATTACAATAAAAAAAATAGACAAAGACACAGAGACTTTCACTAAATGTCATCTTCATTACTAGAAGGGAAACATAAAACACTAAAATTATGTCATCACTAAATATTTAACAGCTTAGTTAAGTTAAATAATAAAATAATTAAATAATAATTAATTGTTTAAATAAAATAATAAAAACAATTGTTATGATTATAAAAAATTGAAAAGAGGCACACAATCTGGGTAATTTATACTGTATTTGTAGAAAGCTCCTAAGAATGTTCCCACACATTCGCATACTTATGTTCATTCTAAACTAAGTACAACATTTTTCACAAAAACTTTATTAAGAGCAGAACATACCTGGATAGAACTCAGAGTTTGATCACTAGAACCATTTTTACTATGGTGTACTAGTTAGCAAAAAAAAAAAAAAAAAAAAAAAAACATGAACTACAAATTCAGGCAGTAGCTTAAATTATGCTGATTTATTTTATAATGCCAAATCAAAATTTATGCTTACTATATAATTTCATTTATGTAATATTCTTCAAATGACAATGTTATAGAAATGGGTAACAGATTATGGCTAGTGGAAGATTAAAAAGGATGTACAATTGGAAGAGAAATGGATACAACTTCAGAAGAACAGCGTGAGTTTCTTGTTCCCTTAAACTTGTCTGTTGCCTTTATTGGATCAAGAAATACCCAGACATTAATAGTCCCCACCTCTGCATGTGCATGTTCTGACATTTTCTGAGATGATTATGTCATGAAGGTTCTGATGTAATGACTGGATTGATTTCTGATAGACTTGTGATATAATTGGTAGATGGTAAAGAGAAGGAGGAATTTGGGTCACTAGGAGTGTGCTTTTGAAGGCTGTATCTCAAGCTTGGCACTACCATGTACATTTATTTTTGATTCTCATATGCTGTAACATAAAGACCATGTCTGTGCCATACACTTCCATAATGCTCTATCCAAAAACATAGGTCTTTCTTAGTCATTGTTCTATTGCAGTGATGAGACACCATGACAAAGAAACTGTTATGAAAGAAAGGATTTAACTGTGAGCTTGCTTACAGTTTCAGTGGATTAGTCCATTATCATCATGGTGGGGAATGTGGCAGAAGTATGGTGACATACATGGCAGTATATCAGTAGCTGAGAGCTACATTCTGTTCCATTGCAGGGTGCGGGGAGAGATTGAGAGAGACAGAGATAGACAGAGAGACAGAGACAGACAGAGACAGTCACTGTGCTTGACTTGGCGTTTTGAAACATCAGATCCCACCTCCAGTGACACACTTCCTCCAACAAGGTCACATAATACTAATCGTTCTAATACTGTCAAAGAATTCTACTGACTCTACCCTTTCACACATATAAGCCAGTCAGGGCCATTCTCATTCAAACCACAGAACGGTCAAACAGCCATTGACTAAATCCTCTGAAACTGTGAGACAACACAAATAATTACTACACTAAATTGCCCTCTTGGTACTGTTGCAGCTTCACAATAACATGTAATATAACAAGGGATCTACACAATGATTGAAGTATTTTATAATTTGAATTTACCAATGTAAAAATACTAGTTATAACATTGTATTATATTTTCCAAGACATTGTCACAAAGAAAAACTTGAGTTAATTTAGTTGCTTAAAATAATTTATTCTCTTTATAATCCCAGAGTCTAGAAATCTGGAAAAAGCATTATCAAGGTAAATCAATTGATTCCTTCTGAATGTTCTGAGTGCCAGTTTTGTGTGTGAATATGATGCTGAGAATGGATCTTGGGACCTCCTAACATGCTAGTCAGGCACTCTTCCTCTAAGCTACACCTATAACCCGGTTCTTCCTGTCCCTATTCTTTTTGGTCCCACTGCTATCTGTATTCCTTGGCTAGTATATTATTCCTTCACCATAAAAATAAGCCACCCACTGTTTCCATTATCTTTTCACCTTGTTTTTTTCTAGTCCTGTTTTTCTCTGCCCTCTTTATGTAAGGATATTTTGTATCTAGGCACATGAAGATATTCCAAGATATCATGGTCCTTTAGTGAATTATGTATATGAAACTTTCTATTACCATGTAAGGTAATATTACTAGGTTCTGAGAGTTAGTACTTGGATATCTAGAGCATATAGGAAACTTTCCTAAATTGGTTATAATTAATATGGGAGTATCTATAGTTATCTCAAAATAATAATTTAATCAACTGAAATACATTAGAAATTCTTTAATCCTATAATTTTTTACATAGGCCACTTATTAAATAACAGAAACAAAAGAATTTTAATTTTATAAAGAATAAATTACTTATGATTATACACTTTAAATATTAAAAAAGCAGGGACTTAAAAGATGATTCAATGGTTATGAGCATTTGCAGTTCTTGTAAAGGACTTGGAGTGGATTTCCAGCACCCACATGACAGCTGACAAATGTCTGTAACTGTAGGTCCAAGGGATCTTCTGCCATCTGACTTTACAGACACGATATGTAGTGCACAGACATATTTACAGGCAGATACTCATACACATAAAATAAAAATAAATCTTAAAATGAAGGTAACTTTCTTATGTATATGACTCATTCAATCAAATCAAATCAAAACATGAAGTCAAAAATTAAAAAAATAGTATTAAAATTATAAATCTCATTGTGATGTTCATTTGCTTAAAAGTACCACATGATGATTAATTTTTTATTCACTATTTTAGAGTGTTGATTATACTCAATTACAAGAAAGTAATTGTAATTATTTGGTGAAAGTAAGAAGTTTGTGGAAAATAATGGTATGTCTCCTCCAACCAGCTCAAGCCTACAATGGGATGCTAGTTAGTTCTAATCAGCTGTACTCTCTCCCTCTTCGTCTCCATCTCCCTCTCCATCTCCTTCCACCTCACTCTCTCCCTTCCTCCCCCTTCTCTTACTGTCATCCTATTTACAAGGATGTAGAATAAGTATATATTCTAGAAATGTGATGTTTATTGATTTTGCATTTATTATTGTATTACCTTTGAAATGTTAATTGTTGATTTTATATTGATGATATAAACGTATGAATACTGTTTATTTTAGGATATTAGAAGACTATGCTTTACGCAAGATGCTTTTCATTTCTTCATAATAATAATAAGAGTAGCAACAGACTAATTAGAACACATTGTCCAGAATCTAGTACAACAACTTGAGATTATTACTGTTTAGTTTTTCTAAATTCTACATTAGTGTTAAGAAAAAAGTGATAGGGTTTAAATGAATGTTGAGTTACTCGTATGGCAGTATCTTGTTATAACTTTTATTTCTCCCTAGAATAATACTTTTCATTGAGAATTTTATGTTTATTAACTCAGTATATAGCAATTCAATTTGGTTTGCCTATCATACACAGTGCTACTGAAAGTGCAAATTGGCAAAGCCTCTTTAGAAAATTAGTTGGCAGGATTTATACATGACCTACACCCCAGCAATCCCATTCGTAGCTGTATACACTCAACAAAAATGCATGCATGTGGTCACCAAAAACATGCACAAAAATATTCATAGAGGCTTTATTCATATGAACTCCAAGCTATAAACTACCTAAACTATGAACAATTTAATGAATAAATTAGGTACATTCACACAAGAGAATTTTATATGTTCTCATACTGGCCAAAGTACCACTTCACAGGAAAATATGATTGAACCTCATAAACCTGATGCGGAATGAAAAAATTCAAATACTAAAGTGGCCATGCATTATGATAATATGCATTTAGAAATAGAAAATTAGATAAAATTAAATTGTCCTGTGAAAAGTCAGGATTGAAGTTCCCTTTGTTAGGTAGTGGATAACGACAAAGAGGGAGCCTAAAAGAAGCTTTTTGGATGCTTATGATAGTGTTTCTTGATGTGTTCAGTATGGCAAAATTGAATTTCTGTTATAACTCCTACACATTTCTATGTCTAAATTGTAAAATCAAAGTAAACAAATGAAACCAAACCATTCAAAACTTTATCAAGGAAATCTGCTTTAGTAATTACTCACATGAAATATTATGGCTTGCATTTTAATTTTATATTTTGATTGTCCATGTGATCAGTGAACTAATTCACTATGTGTCCAAATAGTTCCTTCCATTGATTAAAATTAGTCATTAAAATTTTAATTTGTTTCAGTATTAACTATCTGTGGGGCTGTTCTATTAAATGATTTTCTTCCATTTTTAGTAGTATTAACTAGTTCATATTGGAATTCTGAAACACTTATCAAAGGAACCATACAACCTGACTGTACTCATTGATCTGTTATTTTTTTTCTTCCAGTTTAACCCCCTAGTACACACACACACACACACACACACACACACACACAAACAAGTATTGGGGGTAAAATGGCTATCTTAGAATGAGAACAATTAACTGGCTGCTTCATTTTTTTCTGATAATAAAAACGCACTGTGATTTCTGTAAATCATAAATACAAAGTGACTGTAAGTAGGCTTCTTCTAGATCATCCATTACTTCTTGCTAGTCTTTTCCTGTTTTCTCTCTCCTGTCCCGTCTTTTACTAGATAGCTGAAGCTTGCATCTTCATCTACTATTCTATTAAATGTGAAGTCACTTGAGTCTCATGTAAGTACACAAACGTTTTATATTCTCAAGCCCTCTTCACTATGCTTTCTCAGGCAATCAGTATTAATCCGGCATTGAAGACAATCCGGATATAAAACTGTTTCCATGTCTAATTTCATAAAACCTTTCTTTAGGACTATTTTTTTTCTAAGTATTAGCTTCACTCTTATCTACAGACTGGATTTTTGCAAAACACTCATAGAGGGAAATTTGTTTGTTATATATTTGCTATGGCAAAATGGAATATGAAAATATATACAGAAATATTTTCATCTGATCTTAAAGCATAGGTAAGAGAATAATATCAGAATCGATTATCACAGCCAACCCAAGCTAAGACATTCTACAACTTCCAACATAGAAATTACTCTCAAATGTTTCACTTGTCATAAAACTCATTAAACCTTCTCCTAAAAAGTGGCACTGTACTATGATCCCAGCCGATAGAAAGTAAAACTTCATAATCTTTACCAAACCCTTTTTTACACTTAGCATAGTGAAACAGCCTTTTCCTTGTTACCTCATGGCAGAATAGATAGGAAATACAATTTTTTGAGACTGTATATGTATAAAACTTTTCTAATTGAACTTGATTGATAAATTGTATTTATACAGATTCGAGGCTTAAAGTCACATTTTATCATAATTTAAAAGTATGATCCTTTACTTTAAAGCTCTTGCTTTGTTATTGAGATGTCTTTTACTACTAAGTTTCATTTGCTGTGTGCATGTGTGTGCATGTGCATGTATGAGATAGAGCATTAATATGTCACTTTTTCAGCTGTCCTTTCAATACCATGCTCTATAATACTAACATTTCTGCATAATATTACCTGTCATATTGTCATATTTATGTTTTCAGCTTATATTCTACTGAATTACTTAACAGATTCTTTTAAATCCAAAATTTCAGATGGCCTAGACCTAAAAATGTTCTTGCATAATTTCTTTGCTAATTTCTGTTTCATTTGCTTGTTACCTGTAACTATCTATTCCAAAATTTAATGACTTAAAATAGAAACGTTATGATTTCTCAAGATTGAACAAGTATTCAGGAATATGTTAAGGTTGCACCCACTGGAAATCTCCCATGTTATTATGTTCTGATCATGACAAGAAGTAGTGATATAGCCACCTGAGCACATTACTGACTGACCGACTCTTTTAAAAATGTCATCTTCAGTGATGTAATACCTCATGTAGAGTGATTAGAATCCATGTATGAACTTACCTATAGTGTGATTGTCTCAGGGTTGTTTAACATGAAAGTTGGATTTCTGTTAGAGCACACATACTCATTGTTCCAAAAAATAGGAAGTAAAAATCACCAGTTCTTTGGTGTTTGTTGGACATACTATTAAATTGGCCTAAATTGAACAACAAATGAGAGGGAATTCAGGTTTAATATGTAAGATCAAATATCTTAGGTCTCAATTTGCCACCTTTTTGGATTCAAAATGCACCATTAGCTCTTCTGAATCTTGCTGCATATTTGAACTTGATTGTCTCTATAGTAGATAAGCCAATTCTTTTTGTTACTTGTTTGTATACACGCATCATGTTGCAGGAAGTTTTATGCACTTACTAATGCAGAAACACTTTACCCCGCAGCCATATTCTGTGTTTTCAGAATACAGATATGTTAGATTAACTGCACATATGACTATTGTGGTATATGGTTGTATCACCTAATGGCATCATAGTCATGGTAATTTCTGTAATTATATTATGTGTTGTGCTCACCAAGAGCTCAAGGAAAAACATAATTATAATTTATCTTCTTCTGTCATGTCCAGGCCTACATATCCAGCCAGAAGTTTAGATGATTCTTCTTTAGAGAAACTCAGTAGATAAAGAGAAATGGTTGTCCTAGAGATATGACTCGGCAGTTGAGAGTACTAGCATATGTTCAGAGGAACCAGGTTGAATTTCCAGCACCCACATGGCAACTCACGACTGTCTATAATTCCAGTTCCAAGGGATATGATGCTGCTCTTTTCTGGCTTCCTTGAGTGCTACATGTAAGTGAGGCACAGATAGACATGCATCATATACATACAATATTGTAAAATAATTTTTAAAGAGCTAGATGGATAGATGCATGACAGACAGACTGATGATAGAATATGATATTGGTGAGTTAATACTGTTCATGGATTGTCCAATTTCCCACAAAATATTCCACTAAGTGGCAAACTCCACTCACTCTGTCTTAGTATCTGGTCTTAAGTCATTGGCACTTGTGACTGAGGATATGGCTCAGTTAAGAGAGTTTTTGTTTGTTTTTCTAGAGGATTGTTTTCCAGGATTTATTACCAATACACATCTGGTTGCAACCATCTTTAATTCTAGCACCAAAGGGATCCAATTTCATTTTCTGGCTTCTGCTCGTACCAAGCACATAAGTGATACAAAACTGTACATACTGGTAAAATACACATGCACATAAAATTAAATTAAATTTATGTTTAAAACCACAGTGCATTTATGGAAATGATATTACTATTAAAGCCATAGGCTAAAGAAGTAATAGAAAACTGTTGTAAACTTGATGTTGAAGGAAAGAGGATAAGAATATATCCATGATCAGGAGCAGAATGATGAGAAAATGAGAAAACACAGAATAGGAAAGAGTTCAGGATACAAAATAAAACAGATTTTTTAAAAAAAAAATATTAATGAGTTTGATATACCCAAAAGATGACCCACCATGCCCCAGGGGAATGTGTTCCCCTATGTTAATAGTGGCCTTATTTGTGAATAGCCAGAAGCTGGAACCAAACCAGATGTCCCACAATGGAATATTGCTCTTTAAGAATGAGGAAGGACATCATGAGTTGGGCAGGCAAATGGATGGAGCTAGAAAATATCTTCCTGAGTGAGGAAACTCAGACCCAAAAGGACATACCTAGTACGTACTCACTAATAAGTGGATATTACCCAAATAAGTACAGAATACCCAGGATAGAATTCATGGCAATCAAGAAGGTTAACAAGCTGAAGGGCCCAAGTGAGGATGTCTCAATCCCATTTCGGAAGGAGAAGAAAGTAATCACAAGGAGGAAGAGAGAGAGATCTAGGGAGGAAGGGCAGAATCTGGGTGGGAAAGGGGACAGGGAGGGAGAAAGGGGAGTATGATCAGGTATCGGTTGTGTGGGGGAACAGATTGAAGTCCTGAGGACCAGCAGAAAGAATGGAAATATGCAACCTCAGGAGGTAGGAGGTTAGGGGGACCCTCTAGAATGTACCGGAGACCTGGGAAGTGAGAGACTTTCAGGATTCAAAGGGAGGGACCTTAGATGAACTGCCCTACAGTGGGGAGAGGGAACTTGTAGAGTCCACTTCAGTAGAAAGACAGGGCATCAAGTGGAGGAATGAGTTACCATCCCACAGTCAAAAACTCAGACCCAGAGTTGTTCATGTCTGAAAGAACTACAGAGACAATAATAGAGAACATCCTGAGGAAGAGGAAGTCCAGTGACAGGCCCATATTGGGATCCAACTCAAGGGGAGGCCCCAAGGCCTGATACTATTACTGATGCTATGGTGTGCTTACAAACTGTGGTCTATCATAACTGCCCTCTGAAAGGTCCAAAAAGCAACTGAGTAAGATGCAGATATTTACACCCAACCAGTGGACAGAAGCTGCTGACTCCTGTGGTTGAATTAGGGAAAACTGGAAGAAGATGAGGAAAAGGGCGATCCCATAAGAAGACCAGGAGTCTCACCTAACTTGGACCCCCAAGATCTCTCAGACTCAAACAAGGCAGCCTACACCAGCTGATATGAGACCCCTAACACATATATAGCAGAGGACTACTGGGTCTGGACTCAGAGAAGAGGCACCTAACCCTCAAGAGATTTGAGGCCCCAGTGAGTGGGGAGGCCTGATGGGGTGGCAACATCCTCTTCAAGACATCCTCTGAGGGTGATAAAGTCTGGACTGTAAAAACAATAAAAATTAAAGATTAAATAAAAACTAAATAAAAATTATTAATGACAAGGTTGGAAGGGGCAAGCAGTCCAATGGGTAGCATATCTCACTACAGATTAGAAGATTCCAGCTTAGATATAAAGTTTAAAAATGTGTACTTGGAGGGCTGGAGTGATGGTTCAATTGTTACAATTTTTTTTTTTGTTCCCTAAGAGGAACCAGATTTGATTCACAGCACTCACACAGTGGCTTACAAATATTTGTA
The DNA here is from genome assembly GCF_947179515.1 of Apodemus sylvaticus. NCBI lineage: Eukaryota > Metazoa > Chordata > Mammalia > Rodentia > Muridae > Apodemus > Apodemus sylvaticus. The sequence goes on from NC_067495.1 coordinate 68,872,795, forward strand.
ACTCCAGTCTTAATGCATCTAAATTTCTCTTCTGGTCTCCTCATGCACTGTAATGCAGGTGGTGTACAAACATAAATGTAGTAAAAGCATTTATGTCCATTTTTAAAAATGAAAAAATTATGTCATTTCTGAAAGAAGAAAAACAGAGTGAACTGTGATAGCTAACACTCACCAACAATTTCTCAACGAATCATGACTTCATATTCCTGTTTACAACTTTCTTATATTTGAATTTAGATCAGCTTGAGAAAAAGGACAATGATGGAATACTATTTTAGTCTGTAAAAATGGGCTTTCACCCTGTAATCACTGGTTGTCAACTTGACTATATCTGTAATGAATTGGAGGGCTCACCTGTGATACAGATTTTGAGGCTGGAAGATACAAGTTTCTGACCTGGATCTTGTCATGGAGATCTTGAGGTAAAGTGGCTACAAAAAGCTTAGGCCTAGGCAAAGTAATGTACACCATTAATCCCAGGAGACAGAGGCAAGGAGCTCTCTGAGTTCAAGGTCAGCCTGGGACAAAGCAAGTCCCAGATCCACGCTTTGTGGTATACACATTTAATCTGGGCCACACCTTCTGCTGGAGACATAAAGACATTGGGAAGAAGGAAGATTCCTTTTTCTTTGCCTGCTTGCATTTACTTGCCAGCACATCTGTTGGAACCTACTTCTATAGAAGACCAGCTGAAATAACTAGCCTCATGGGACTGAGCAACTACTAGATCCTTGTACTGTGGATGGGCCTAGTGTTATTCTTGTGAACGAATCCCCTAATGAATAAAGGAGCCAATCACTGGGTGAGTAGGCGGGACTTCCAGGTTGGACTGAGTAAGAGAGGAGGCAGGAGAGAGTTAGGTCCTTTTGGAACAGGAACAGCACATGGGTAAGATGTAGCTGCTAGAGTTTCCCAGTATCATAGTGGATCCTCAAGGATTTGCCACCAGAGGAATCAGATTTTAATAAGGCTAACAACATTAGGTTTTAGTTGTTTCACCCAGAGATTGAGTTACCATTGTTTCTGAACTAAGTTTGTGTTGTATTTTCCCCCACGCAGAGGCTCATCTGGGTTCAAGAGAGAAAGGTACTGTGGCAAAGCATCTATTTGCCAGATATACACCACAAAGACTGTGGAGGATTTGAAGCACAGGGTTGGTATGGTAGTAACTTGCTAGTAGGAACCTAGTGAGCTGGGTGGAGAGACTGTGGAGTTCTAAGTTAGAGTCTCCACATGATAAAAACAGGTCGGCCATTGCCTGCCAGTGCATGGCTGGCCAGGCTGCTGGGGCAGAGGCACAAGTGTAGGGATGTGTCAGTTCATTTTTTGTTTTGTTCGTTTTGTTTTTAATATTTCCTGCAACATTCTTGGACTTCAAATTCACAGATGACCATTGTTGGGGAGGAGTTAGACTATAGACTGTCATCTCAATAAATTCTTTCAATATGGAAAGATATTCCATACCTTTCGTGACTCTAGAGAACCCTGACTAATACAAACCTACTTACTATTTTTCTTAAAGAAATCAATACAATTTTGAATACTATCATTTTATGAAATACAGATAATTCATATCATTTTACTGAAATATTTATTAATGATTTGAGAATATTATACAATGTTCTTCAATCACATTGCTATGCCCCCTTCTCACCCTAACTTTTCCAGGGTCCACTCCAACTGTCCTAACCTCAGTAGATGAATTATTAAGGATAGGTGATAGGATTAAAACTTTTTCACTCAATTCTTTTTTATTTAAGTATTTATCCTTTGATAATTCCATACAAGCATTTAAGGTATTTTTAGCATATGTATTTCTCCATTCCTCTCTTTCATCTCCTTTTTGTCTTCTGAACTTCTTTCCACTAAGGTCACCTCTTTCTCTTTGGTCCTCCCCCCAACACCTTTTTGTGACTTGCTGAGTTTAATTATACATGTTCTTTTTTTTTAATTGATATATTTATTTACATTTCAAATGATTTCCCCTTTTCTGGACCCCCACTCCCCAAAAGTCCCATCAGTCCCCTTCCCTCCCCCTGTTTTCCCATCCAACCCTTCCCACTTCCCCGTTCTGGTTTTGCTGAATACTGTTTCACTGAGTCTTTTCAGAACAAGGGGCCACTCCTCCGTTCTTCTTGTACCTCATTTGATGTGTGGATTATGTATTGGGTATTCCAGTTCGAATGAACACAGGTAGGGGATTATTTACTAGGTCAAGGGCAATTTACCAGTGGCTACAGCACTGAATAACATGTCTGCTTCTCTTCCAGTAGCCATTAACTGCTAATGGCTCTTCAGGGAAGGGTGGGGGCCTCAAGAACCTCTCCCCTATCCTTGATGGAATATAAAAGTCCCATTTTGTGTAATTGTGCAGTTCTTATACAGGTAACCACATCCGCTTTTTATGATAAGAATTAATTGTATCCATCATGTAAATATCATAATAAGAAACCTCTATATTCTAAAAATGCAATTCAAATAAGCCATTTACTTGCCATTACAAGCCATTACAGATTTGATGTAATTTAATTTTTAACACAGGTGTGGCTAAACCACAGCAGATTTGGTGGGCTTTTTCTCCACTTATGATGTTTAACAACTTGTTTTAAAAGGACTGTTTTTTTTTTTAATTTTGCAAAAGTGCTTCATTAACATCTTCAAAAATTTAACTCTTTTTTCCTATTCATCTTTTTAAAATGAACTTTAATCTATTTTTACAGACCAGTTTTTATCCTCCCCCTCCTGGTCTGCCTGACAACAGTCCCTCATCTCATTCCTCCTCACCTAGTCTCCAAAAGGATGTTGCTACACCCCTTACACCTCACCAGACCTCCCCACTCCCTGGGGCCTCAAGTCTCTCAAGGGCTAGGTGCCCCTTTTCGCACTGATTCCAGACCCAGCAGTCCTCTGCTGTATGTGTTGGGGGCCTCATATCAGCTGGTGTATGCTACCTTGTTGGTGGTTCAGTGTCTGAGAGATCTCAGGGATCCAGGTTAGTTGAGACTGCTGGTCTTCCTATGGGGTAACCCTCTTCTTCAGCTTCTTCCAGCCTTTGCCCAATTCAATAACAAGGATTCCCAACTCTAAGTATCTGTGCCTATCTCAATCAGCTGCTTGTTGGGCCTCTCTGAGGGCAGCCATGCTAGGCCCCTAAGCACACTATAGAATCAGTAATAGCATCAGGCCTTGGGGCCTCCAATTTGGGCCTGTCACTGGACCTCCTTTTCCTCAGGCTCATCTCTATTTTTGTCCCTGCAGTTCTTTTAGACAGAAGCAATTCTGGGTCAGAGTTTCTGACTGTGGGATGGCAAAACCATCACTCCACTTGTGGTCGACTATTTTCATACCATCCTTATTTGTGATAACCAGAAGCCGCAAACAACCCAGATGTCCCATAACAGAAGAATGCTTACAGAAAATATGGTTTATTTACACAATAGAATACTATTCAGCTATTAAGAATGAGTACCTCATGAATTCACAGGCAAATGGATGAAACTAGAAAATACCATTCCAAGTGAGGTAAATCAGATCCAAAAGGACATGCATGGTATGTGCTCACTAATAAGTGGATAATAGCCAAAAAAGCACAGAAGACCCAGGACACAATCTACAGAACTTAAGAATGTTAACAAGCAGAAGGGCCCAAGTGAGTACGCCTCAATCTCACTTGGGAGGGACAAGAAAGCAATCAAGGGGACCAGAAAGGATGGACCTCCGTGGGAGATGGGACAGGAAGGGGAAAGAGGGAACATGATCAGGTATTGGGGGTGCCAGAGAGAAGCCCTGAGGTCCAGCAGAAAGAATAGAAACAGGCAATCTCAGAAGATAGGAGGTGGGGGACCCACCAGAATGTACCAGAGACCTGGAAGGTGAGAGACTCTCAGGACTCAAAGGGAGGGACCTTAGATGAAATGCCCAACAGTAAGGAGAGGGAACTTGTAGAGCCCACCTCCAGCAGGAAGACAGGACATCAAACTTAATTCTTTTTAGATAACAATATTATTGTTTGAGGATTATAAAACCCTGGTTTTTAATTTCCTTTCAAATTTATATTTGTTGTCCCAGAAAGTCATTACTAATACCCATTATATTATAGTTGATGATATTAGACACCAGGTAAGACATACATTATTGGTCCCCTGTTTATGTCTTTCTAACTACGGTGTTTTAAAAAAAATGGATAATTTATCTATTGATGCTAAGCTCCCCACATCCACTGATCTTTGCATTGTGTCCATCTGTGGTTCTCTATAATAGTATCTTTTTTATTGCTGGTTACCCAATACCATGTGCTCAGCCCTGAAATCATATGTATACAAACAACAACAAAAAGTAAACCTTGAAAATCAGCTTTGTCCAGAGCCAGGAAACCCCTTGAGCAACTTACAGATTGGACACCAGGAGGCTCCAAGGAGTTGAATAACTGACCTGAGAAAGCACAGCTGGTCTGATAACAGCATGTACACACCCATCCCTCAGAGTGGTTCTCTGTTCCCAGCCTCAGTTACAGACACAGGCCTATACATATGACGCGTGGAGAAGCTGAAACCAGTGCCCATAGCACGAGAGAACCATGGCATTTTGTTCTCTGGGACTCCTACCTAGTGCTTCACAATGGCCTGTAAGAGGCCTCCCATCTTCACCTGTGGATAGGCCAGCAGTCATCCCTAGATGAGCAGGGGGCCTGTGCTGTGCTGGCTGTGTACCTCAATACCCTGCTGGTGGAGCAGCCTGTGCAGCACCGTGAGGTTCAAGGGAATAAATCCGACCTCTTCATGAACTACTTCCCACGAGGCCTCGAGTACAGGGAAGGTGGTGTGGAGTTGGGATTTCAGCAGACAACCTCAAGCACCACCCAAGCAGCTCTACCAGGTTAAGAGGAAGAACATTTGTGCGACCAAGAAGGCTCTGAGCTGGGACAGCTTCAACAGTGGGGACTGCTTGATCCTGGACCTGGGTCTGGACATCTTTGTCTGGTGCGATAGAGAGACCAATATATTGGTACGCCACAAGGCGAGGGACCAGGCCCTGACCATCAGGGACAGTGAATGGCAGGGCAAGACCCAGGTGGAAATCATCACTGATGGAGAGGAGCCAGCTGAGATGATTCAGGTTTTGTGCCCCAAGCCTGCTCTGAAGGAGGACATCACAGCTAACCAGACCAACGCTCAGGCGGCAGGTCTCTGATTCCACTGTACAGATGAATATGACCAAAATGGCTGACTCCAGCCCTTTTGCCTCGGAACTGCTAATTCCAGATGATTGCTTTGTTTTGGCTTATGGGTTATATAGCAAAATCTACATCTGGAAGAGGAGAAAAGCTAATGAGATGGAGCGGCAGGCGGCCCTCCAAGTGGCTGATGGCTTCATCTCTCCAATGAGATATTCCCCAAACACTCAGGTGGAGATTCTGTCCCAAAGCCGAGATTCCCATCTTCAAGAAATTCTTCAAAAACTGGAAGTGAGGGTGTGTATCCCCATCCCTGTGTTTCCCACCACCTGCCTGTTTGTTTCTTCTCTGACTGCTGAGTCAGCACTGAGTTGCCTACTGGATACACAATAAAGGACACATTCTGTTTCCCATCCCCCTCCCCCAATAAAATAAACCTCAGTAGGTTGTATTTATATATTTAGACAAATATAAATACCTTATATAAGGTAGCAGGCACACTCCTAAAATTCATATTTAATTGTTCTTTTTTCAATTTATTTCCACAAACTGAATTATAAATTATTTACTGTTGTGGCTGTAATGAAAAATATCCTTAAATGATTTCTGGGTTTATTTGACACTAAGATAATTGTTCTGCTGGTTGAAACAGTAGAACCTTTAGGAGGTGGAGCCTAGCTGAAGGAAATAGGTTATGGAAGGCAGGCCCTGAGGGCTATAACCCTGGCCCATTGGATCTGACCTTTCTGCCTACTGGAAGCTATCATGTGAGCAAGCAGAACAGCAAGATCCCACGCACATAAACAATTCCATTTTAGTCGCAATGACTTCCTCATCCTGATGGACTACCTTCTTTGAATTATGAGCCAAAGAAATCCTTTCTCCACCAACTTGTTTGTTTTAGGTGTTTGGCCATAGGGAGATAAGGTTAACTTTAATACCTCTAATTACAAGGTACAGGGTAATTTGGGTAAATTTATTTTGTTTTACATACATATACACTATTTGTTATTTGAGCAATTCATGGATGCATACAATGTATTTTGATCACGTGTATCCGCATGCTCCCTCCAACTCCTGCCAGCCTACCCCATATCTTTGTCCTACCAACTTTATGTATGTCCTCTTTATAAATGATCCACCGGTTCCAATTAGTACTGCCCGTATGGCCATTGTGTGGGCCCATCTAATGGAACATGGGCAGTACAATTTTAATTTGCCTATTCATCTACAAAAAAATTCATTGCTCTAAGGAAACGTTATGGTATATATTCCCTTTTAATCCTATATAATACTTACCAAAGAGAGAAAATTTAATGTCATACTGCAAAATTTTATATAACATTTAGGCACTATATCGTACCAATTCACCTACTCTGCTCTATCAGTATATTACCAAAGCCTTGTGCTGCTGGTGACATAAACAACGTCTCCTATGACTAAGGAAATGTTAAGCGAACGTCATGGATACTTTTTTTCTACAGTGAGCCTATAGAGTGCTTTTTTATACTCTGGCTATTTCTCCACATCTTTACATAAGACCACTTTACTGTAGACTTGTATGGCATTTTTACCTTCTTCTCCAATGGGACCTTGTCTGTAAATCAGCTTTTACTCTAACTCTTTTCCATTTTGATGCTTTTGAGACTTAGAAAAAAATTCTAAGAAACAAAACATTTTGTGGTGTAGATCCATAAATGAAATAAGACCTATGAAAGAAAGTTTGCTTGAGCATCATAGTATGAAAGAACAACTCTGTTGCATTCCTTGTTCTTGTTATGTAAATGTTTCACAATAAGGTGAAGCTGGCTACTTTGCATAGAAGACAGGATTTCACATGAAAAGAAAACTTATATATAGAGAGAAAACTGGTAGTGTTGCTCTGACCATTGACAACAGAGGAGATTTAAGACAACAAATTCATGTGGGATGTTTTGGCAGTGATTTCTGTTCTTGTATAATAATGATATCCATTAAACTCTTTATCCTCCTGCCTCTACCTCCAACTTTTACATCTTAGAAAAGCATGGCAATTCTGTAATGTGCTTTGGTATGTAAATTACAGGAGAATCACAAGGACCACTGATCATCATCAATTTAAAGAAAATCTACATGTCAAAAGACACCACTGATCATACTGTAACAAAAAAGTAGTGCATGTTCACTGCAGATCTATAACTGATACCATTAGAAACAATGTGAATATTCATGAAAAATAAAATGTGCTTTGACTGAATGGAATATCCTTAAGTTATAAAAATGAATGGATTAATGAATGTACCTAAACCAATACACTGCATATTTTCAAATGATTAAAATATTGAATTTTATGCTTCATAATTATATTTCAATGAAAAAATTACTCAAATGCTTTCCTGAATACCAAATGGGAGAAAAATCAAGGATATTAATATTCCATTAATTTTGAAATATTACAAACCATAATCATCTTTGTGGAACTCTTTTATTTTGTTAAATCCAGCAAAAACTTTGTGCATACACATATAATTAAAACTGCCCTCCTGAAATAAACATTCAAATTTCTTCAAAAATGAAATTAAAATTTTATATTCTTTCCAAGCGACTAATACAGTTTTATTTGGTAATGGCAATTCTAACTCTTAGCATTACCTGAAAATAGTTGACCTTCTTTATAAAAGCAACCTAGAGAACTACAGTAAAGTTGTGCCAAACTCTTTCTTTTGGAATTCTCCTACTCTGCAAAATTACCATGTATAAGAATAAAATTGAAACTCAAAGATTTAATACATAACTTACACACAATGAAATTCACAAAGTTGCAAGTATACATTTTATATTTTGCACTACTATAATCACAAAATGTATAAAGGTGTCACGTTAGGCATTTTGCAACTAATAACCTGTATGATGATGATGATGATGATGATGATGATGATGATGATCCAAGATTGAATGATGCTAAAGAAAAGCACTGTTTATAAAATATCTGATAAAAATATTTATCTCTATTAACATTACAACAGGAAGGTGTGTGTTACCGAATTATGATCTCACAGAGGGCAGCTTTAGACAATGCTCAGAGACTCCTCTTTCTCTCCATCTTGTTTGAAGTCTTTGTTTCCAGCTTCTTCTTCTTCCACCTCCACCTTGTTTTCGTCATTCCCTTCACCTGCAGGCACCTCTTGTTCTTCTTCCTTTCTATCCTCCTCTTTTCTATCATCCTTCTCCTTTCCATCTTCCTCATTCAGAGCTTCCTTTCCATCTTCCTCATGCAGATCTTCCTTTACATTTTCCTCATGCAGCTCTTCCTTTCCATCTTCCTCATGCAGATCTTCCTTTACATCTTCCTCAAGCAGATCTTCCTTTCCATCTTCCTCAAGCAGATCTTCCTTTCCATCTTCCTCATGCAGATCTTCCTTTACATCTTCCTCATGCTGAGCATCCTGTCCATCTTCCTCATGCTGAGCATCCTGTCCATCTTCCTCATGCAGATTTTCCTTTCTCTCTTCCTCAGGCAGATCTTTCTTTCCATCTTCCTCATGCTGACCTTCCTGTCCATCTTCCTTGTTTTCCTCCTCTTTGCATTTCCCATCATCCTCCATGGTTTCCTCGTTCGGTTCTTTTACTTCTTCCTTGGTTTCAGCGTCCCCCTCTTTGTTATCTTTCTCTTCTTCCTTCTTCCCATCGCCTTCTTCTTTGCCATCCTCTCCTTTTTCATTGTTTCCTTTCTCTTCATCATCTTTGGCCTCCTTTGTATCTTCGCTTTTGGCTGCACCAGGTTTCTCTTTTAGGCCTTCTTCTTCTTCCATCTTCTCATCTTCTACCTCCTCACCTGTATCTTCGTGCTCTTTTCCATCTTCATCTTTCTCCACATCTTGAATGTTTGCTTCTAGCTCATCATCTTTGCCTTCTACTGCCACTGCTTCTTTCTTTTCTCCTCCATCTTCTTCATTGTCTTCATTTATCTGTTCTTTTACTTCCTCAGCTTCCATTTTAGTAATGGGTGCCTAGATATAATGAGAGGAAAAACATTGTAAATTTAGAGCTGTTTTCTCTCTCAAATATTTAGATTAGTTTGACTATACTTGTTTCATGAAAAGCCTACTTATATTTCATTTGCCAGAAAGTAGCTTTCCTATATAAGGAAAATATTCCAAACAATACACAAATATAGTATCTTGATACAAAACACTACAAATATAACTTAAGTAAAGCTTGTCTATATAAATATTTTTCATTACAAATATGATGAAATAAAGTAAATAAATAAAGATTATTTATTATATGTCATAAATTCTCAGGAAGTAAACACATGGAGATAAAGTCTTTGGGAAAATAATGCTGTTTTCTCTTCTTTTGAGACAAGAGCTTGCCCAGGTTAGCCTTAAACTCCCATTGATTCTCTGGCTTCCCCTTACCAAATATCGTCTCTATTGGTTGAATAGGAATGGCCATGGTAGGCTCATGGATTTGAATGTTTAATCATCATGGAGTGGCACTTCTTGAGAAGGATTAGGCATGGGCTTGTTGAAGGAGGCATGGCTTTGTGGTATCCACTAGGAGTGGGCTTTGAGGTTTAAGAAGCCCAAGCCAGGCCCAGTGTTAGTCTCTCTTCGTACTGCCTGTAAATCCAGCTGTAGAACTCTCAGAACTACTCTAGAACCACATCTGCTTGCATGCTACCATGCTCCTGCCATGAAGATAATGGACTAAATCTCTGAAACTGTAAACCAGCACCAAACAAATGCTCTCCTTTATATGAGTTACTATGGTCATGGTGTCTCTTCACAGCAATAAAACCAACCCTAAGACACTGGGGTAGCAGGCATGTATCACTAAGCACAATTTAGATTTGCTTGGGTTTTTTGGTATTTCTTCCAGACACGGTTTCATTTTTTAGCTCTGGCTGTCCTGGAACTCACTATATTGACCAGGCCTCAACTTCAGAGAGATCTACCTACCTCTGCCTTCCAACACATTTGTGCTTCCTTTTCTTTTTTTAATTCTTAATCCTTTATTACTGTCCTGTCTTTATCCCCCTCCAGGTGCACCCTCTGACTGTTCCTCTTCATCCCGTACCTCCTCCCCCCACCCCCCTGTCTCCAAGAGGATGTCACCAACCTACCCCCACCCCACCAGACTTCCCCACTTCCTAGAGCCTCAAGTCTCTCAAGGGTTAAATGTTTCTTTTCTGATTGAGACACAGACCCAGCAGTCCTCTGCTGTATATGTGTTGGGCACCTCATATCAGCTGGTGTATGCCATGTGGTTGGTGGTTCAGTGTCTGAGAGATCATGGGGGTCAAAAATTACTTGAAAATCCTCCATGATTACTTAGATATTACATACATGCACATGTTTGATTTGATACCTCACTTTAGGTATTTTACTAGAATACCTGAAAATGCAGTATAAATTAAATAACATAAATTAAAAACATGATAGATGTCTAGCCATGTCATTCAGTTGATAGAGTGCTTGAATACCTAAAGCTCTGCGCTGGGTCACCAGCCTCGCATAAATTAGGTGTGTGTGGTGATACAGGTCTGTAATCATAGCACTTAGTAGGTGGAGGTAAGGAGGACCAGAAGAGGAGGTAGAGACAAGGAGGACCAGAAGTTCCAGGTCATTCCTGGCTCTATAATGAGCTTGAGGCTGTCCTTGGCTACAGGAGACCTTGTCTGGAACAAAAAGTTCTATGACAGCTTACTTTGTCTATAGAAGAAATAAAATGTCATTTTCTGAGAAAAGAAGTTACAAAGAGCCTACGTGTTGACAAAAGGAATTAAACTCTGGCTTATATTTAATAAGAGAATTATATTTGTTGTAAGTCATTCTTACTGGCATTTTAAAATTAATATTAATGCTAACCAACTGCTTGTGCTATAGCTACCTGAAAAGCTCATATTTTCTATTCATTTTCTATTTAGATACCATTTTACCACAGACCACTATTCATTTACTATTTCTGTTTTGAAACAAAATGAAAAATATGATTATTTTCACTTGCATTGTTAAGTTTTCAAGAAGATATATTTCCAGGTACCTCAATAATCTTGGCTTCTCCATTTTCAGCATTTTCCACGTTGCATTCTTCTTTAACATCTTCTGGCTTGGTTTCAGGAATTGGTATGGCACCTGCATCTTTGTTTTCTTCCACGACATTTGTAGTCTTGGTTTTCTATCCAGTAACATGAAAATAAGAGTTTAGCTGCTAGGTTGATTCAATAGCTAAAGATCCATTAGCAGCTGATAAAATAATTTAGGGAAAGCTTTAACATACTACACATAAATCTGATAGCAATAAAATTAACATATAACTCTTTCAGTGATACTTCTAAAGCAGCATTAAAAATGCATTGTTACACTGATATAAATTAAAGAAATATGCTTTTATGATGAGTGTAATGATAAGTACCAAGTTAGTGTTGACGAGGGCCCACCATGGTACAATTCCCAGCATCAGGTTAGACTGATAAATTGAATGTCTCTTACCTACAGTCAGTGTATTACTGTCTAGTCTAATGATGAACAAGAAGGTTAGGTTAGTTATAAAGTCTCCATTGGTAGTAATTAAGAGAAATGTCATGTTAGAATATCAATTTAGACACATCTAGAAGAGATCACCATAGGATGCAGCTGTTTTCATCTTTATATCTGTAAGCGTTTTTTTTTTTTTTTTTGATTTTGCTAAAAGAAAGTATGTTGCTTAAGTGTATATATAGTAGGAAGATGCCAGATGCCAGAAATAATGTCTAAACCCTAGATCTTTCACTTACATTGAGAGATCTTGAGAAATGGTATAAATCTCTCATATCTTGTTTTCATATATAAAATGATAATATCACTCACCACAGAGGGACATTGTTTGGAAATTGAGAAAACACATAGAGAATTATGTTAGAAATTATATACTACAATGTCCAAAAAAGCTATTATTCTGTGAACTAATAAACAGATCTGAGAAAGATAAATAATTTTTACAGTGCATGATTATATAACCACCACCCCCCCCCCCAGGATTTACTCCTATACTTTTCCCACCCTCCCTCTCAGTGCAACTTGCAGAACAGTTCAATAGCTAGTCCTGAATCAATATATATAAATATCCTGATTGAGATATTTAAACAAGGCCTTTTTAAATAAAAAATATCAAAAGCATCTTACAAGAATGACCATAGTTATTTGTGTTTTCAATCACAAAATGATGAGATTAGATGTCAAAAATTATTCTCCCAACATGGGAAAGCAGTAATTCAGTCCCCAACTGCCTACAATTGTACAGTCAAGCTCCCTATAGCTGAGGAAATCACAGGGGTCAGCACATCTGGAGTGCAATGGATAATAAGCTTCTCCCTGGTAAAACCACCTTTGTGATCATGGTGTCTCTCCTGCCAGGTAAGTATTCAAATATTCTTGTGGAGGTCTTTTTGGGGGTGGGAACGTATTTATTTATAGTCTATCATCTAGGGAATTCAGGGCAGGAACCTGGAGGCAGGTGTGAAGCAGAAGCTATGGAGGAACACGGCTTGCTGGCTTGCCTTCATCAAATATTTTTATAACTTTAATCTTTTCTGATTTTTGTAATTGTTAGAAAAAATGTTTATAAAACAGTTAACAGTGAACTTAATATTGATTTTACTTCTCTTTCAGCCTGTCATTAGCTATAACATACAAGCACCGATGTCTATATTAAATCAGTTGAGTCCATTTAAAGCAACAAACGTGATAGCACTTCCTGGAGCATTATCAAATATTAGTTACTGCTATTATTATAATACACTATTGAGTTACTGCAGTTTATGGTGTTCATTTTCCCAGGAATATCGGTAAATATTAAAGGGTCTACCCACCAACATTTTTATTTTACATTTACAATATTGTGTTGAAACTACCAAATAAAAATGCTAAGACACAACTACCAATCACAAAACATGTACAGATATTCACCATCCAGTAGATCTGTATGTCTTGTATTATACATTAGATTTCTGTCTAAGCAAGCTATAAACAGAAGGATCAGCTGTATGCACTTTCCCAATTTACATCTAAAAAAATTATTTTCCTCAGCCTTATAATTTGAATATTTACCCTTGAAGTTGATGCTCTTTTAGGTTTCAACTCCGGTGTAAAGGGCACAGGCATCTGCATCAGAAAATGTCATTATATAAGAAATGAGGAAGAAATCATAGTTCAAGAAAGAGCACTAACAATGAAATCCTTAAGTACGATTTAAACCAAGCACTAGCAAAATAACCCTTTACCTTAATGTGTAAAGTTTCTCCCATAAACCTTCCAAATAACCCTTGTATTAAACATAATATTATGCAGGCTTTCCCAATTCTAAAAACTTGATTCTATGATACATGGGCAGCATTTTATAAATAACACTTACAGCAGACAGTCGGGCTGATCTTCTCTTTGGCTGGAAGTGGAAAAAAAAGTCAAAAGAATTATGATTACACAAATCTAGAATTATTTTTACTGAGAAAATATTTGGTGTAGCACTATGTAAATGTTGCAATTAAGGAAGTGATTATAATTTTTTTAAGAAATATCATAGACACATCTGATCCAACCCCGAAACCTTTCATATGCTAAAAGGAATAAAATCTCACGACAAGCCTCTTTCACTGAGATAAATCAGCAAAATGGCTGTTTCCGAGGAGCACCTTTTAAAATGAAAATATACCTTTTTACTCACCAACTGACTGACAAAGCAGAATTTGAGCTTAAGAAGGTGCTCTCTGGATCTTATAACAAGCACAGTAGGGTTCGAAATGCCAAAACATCTGTCATTTTTTTTTTATTAGTGTACTTTGACACAGCACTGGCATACAAACATTAGTGCTCATGTGGTGCAAATATAACTACCAGCATTTTTACCTAGTTATGTGTCTTTAGTTTCTAAAATGGGTGCGGTTTTTCCCCCAGAGAAACTCACAAACTAAAGACACTCACCTCCTGGCTCGCATCACCGGCAGCCTATGTAGAGGGAGAAAATACAAAAAAAAAAAAAAAAAAAAAAAGAAAAAAAAAGAAAGAAATAGGATCATCAATATAAATATGTAGAGCAGAAAATGTCGCCAATGGCTTGTAATTCCAACTTTAGACACTTGTGACTTTCCCTGGGCTCCTGCTCCAGCAGCCACGTGCTGCCTTCTAGCTGCTCTTCTACACCTACACTTGTAGTAACATGAGACATGGACCAAGATGCAAGTTCATACGCAAGACTCGTTTACAAAGAGTCAGTGGAATCTTTTTGAATAAATAACATCTCTTAAGAACACACCATTTTCATTTTGAAATCCACCTGCTCTAATGTTAAAGCCAAAACAAGGGTTGGGCAGGACGAACGAAGGCGGAGCTTCTTGCAGTTTCCCTTTCTTGCCTTATGTTTGCTATGCAATTGTATCTATCTGACCAGCTCTACTGATTATGGACTATTTTCCTCTTCAAGTACTTCATACAAAACAATCCCACCATACTTTCAAGGAAGGATGTCTTTGTTCTAACGTTAACATTTTGTTTAGAGAAGCAGGCGGCGGATTTTAAAACTTCCCGCCACTACCTGCTACAAGGTTGCTGTCAGCTCTGCAAAATAGCAAGATCCATTGCACAAGACGAAAAGAGCCTGGCGGCGGCGGGAGCCTCGGGAAGGGGGGTGGTGATTAGAAACAATTGCTTTCGGTATCTGAGTAGCCCTTTACCCTGGGAATTACTAGGCTATTATTTCAATGATACAACCCCAGAGCACTGAGGAATTTCAGCCTCATTTCTATGTTCTAGGAATACGGAAGGCGGACGGATTCACAAGAATATAAAAACAATCATGGGGCTTTTACATTAACACAGTATTTCATTTTATGATTTCACCAAGCGATGAAATGGCATTCCATTTTAGTTGTAAGATACTCGGAGCGGGGAGGGTTGGTGGAAGAACACACAAACACTTAGCTTCAACTTATATCTGCGCAGAGACAGGAATTTTGAAGTGAAGGGTTACAGAAGACCTGTAGCCCTCGGTAGCTCCGATCAACTCCCCATGTCTAAAGTGAACTAATCTCACGCCACCCCACCATCCAACGCTGACAGTTTCTCGGACGCGTCTCTCTAATCACCTTTCCACCTTTAACTAGAGAGTTCCGAGAGTGCCAAATCTCTCAGATCTAAAGTTTCTAATTACAGCGGTGAATCTCTCCCTTCTCTCGGACAGTTTGAAGTCTGCGCCGCCTAATGGCACAGGATTACCATTGCATAGCCATCTGGCATGACAAGAAGTGGAGGAGGGAAGAGGGGGGAAAAAGGAAAAAAAGAAAACGGAAAGAACAAAGGCAAAAACAAGAGAAAGCCAGGGCTTTCGTTCCCCCAAACGGGACGGTTCCCTGAGAAAAACGGGAGGTAGAGGAGGAAGCTGGCGCTGGAAGTGTGGTTGGGAGAAGAGTTCTCCAATAGGGTAAGCGGAGGAAGGGGGGTGGGGTAGGAAGCGACAGCACAGCGCTATGGCTGTTTGTAATTCAGCATGGAGACACCTCTCAAACGATTCTCTCCCTTAAACAAAACAAGCCAAAAGTGAACTACCAGTTGCATACGAGACCTTCCGAAACCAAACACAGACGGATCGCTACCTTTTCCTCGCCTTCCATTCAGAACATCATAAAATCAAACTAGAAGCCAAAATGATCTTTCAAAAAGATACAAATCTCTGCGGTAGGAAATATGTATTTCGGCAGCTAATATCCCGTCTATCTTCCCATTTCACTTACCTTTCTTTTGGGCATTGTTGTAGCTCTCCGTAGGAGATCCTTAGGCAGGAGGGAAAAAAGCCGAGAGGAGTCTCTGCCTGACCGCTCCGCGAGCGACTGAGTTTTCAATGAACTAATTGCAGCACGATATGTACTCGCGTCCCCCCTCCCCCTAAAAAAAATCTCTCGTTATTGGCAACATTAAACACGCCAAGACGCAACCAAACTACGTGAATGGTTACCCGAAGTGGGAGCCAGGTTGGAGTGACAGGCTGTCAGGCCAATGAGGGGAGGTGGCCGGTTCGGAAGGCGTGGCCCGCGAACTTGCCCGAAGCCCTCGTACGCTGCCGGCTTTGACTGCCTCTAGGGTGCCGGAGTCCACGCACTTAGCAGACGCCTAGTGCTCCAACGTGACCAGCAGGAAATCCAGTTTTCTTGCCTTTTCACCTTTTTAAAGTTAGAACGACAAGCGAAAGCTCAAACAGTTGGTTCCCCCCCACCACCATGATCTCCACCGCCCTTCCTTCTTCGTGTAGGGTGGCGGGCCCTTTTGAGACTGGATTGAGCCAGAAGCTCCAGTCTTTCCCAGTTAGCAAAAGGGCGAGGTTGGAGTGACAGGATCGCCCTTTTAGAGATCCGAAAAAGAGTGGGAACGTTTCTGGTCGTGAGAACTTCCCGCCAATGCTGAACTGTGGTCCTGGCTTTAGAAGGCTGCCAGAACTGCGCGCCTCCCTCAGGTGGAGAGTAGCAATAAATCTGGGACCTGGAAGAGCAGGACTCCCCGACAGGCCGCCTACCTTCTAAAAGAGCTAGTACTCCGCCTGGAGGGAGTCAAGCAAGATTTAAATGGGGCCCTGTGGAAGTCAGTAACAGCAGGGGTCTACCCAGAGGAAAAACATTGACTTTAATGGATTCGTAATTCAAAGATGATATTTAGGACTACATAGAAAACAAGACAAAACCGTTTGTTATCTTTATTACTGAAACGAGGTGTCTCCTTGATTTTTTTTAATTTTATTATTATTTATTCATTTATTTTTGACTCACGGAAGTGGCCCCTGAACCTATTCTAGTCTCAGACAGTGTTTAAGTAGCAGCTTTCTGTTCTGAGAATCTTCCATTTGTCTTCTAACGTCAGAGTCTGAGACCTAAACATTTGGAGAAAAGAATAAGATGCTTAGAAATAATTCCGGTTAAAACAGAGCGCTGAGGGCTGCTAATTGTTACTGGAACTAAGCACGCCGGGTCCCTGCAGCCTTTTTTGAGACGTGCTTTGCTTCAGTTGTTGAAAGAGCTAATTGCATTCCCTAAGCTGAAAGTCTAATCGAAAAGGAAAATTAACCTTTAGGCCCCGGACTAGCGGTGTACTTTAATCCCAGCACTTGGGAGGCAGAAGCAGGCAGATCACTGTGAAATCAAGACTAACCAGGTCTCCATATATTAAACAAGCCAGAGCTACCTAGTGAGACCCTGCTTCACTGCGTCCCCTCCCCCAACTCTTTTTATGTTCCTGTAGCTTAAAGAAAAACCTGACTGTCCATTTCAAAGAGTACTAGCCAGGATTGGTGGCGGCAAGGTAGCACTGAGATGCTGAGATCCAAGTCATTCTAGGCTAAATAGACATCCTGCTACAAACAAACAAACAAACAAACAAACAACAAACCAAGTATGACTGCCTATGTGATTTACAGATTACCAGACCATCTGTTCATTCTAAAACGCACCTGGACAGAGCCAATCATTTGGAGCTTTGTCCCATCTTCCCTAGCGCTTTGCCTGGGGAGTTAAACAAACCACTTACCCTAAGACCTACTGAACCTACCCTTAACTTCATGCTGCATTCTTATGCAAGTAGACAACTGAAAGGCACATTTACATTTGCTTCCTTGGCCTGCAGTTATGTGTCATCTGACCAGGCTCCAGATGTGCCTTTTCGTTACCTTTAAGTGAAAGCCTTGTCTGAAGAACCCAGGTATCTTTCAGTAATTTGATTTTCTGAGAGAAAATTGGTTTCAATATAAGAATTGTCTCATAAGGATAAGGGAAAAATGAAGAAAATGAAAACGTGTTAGCGATGGAATGCATCCATTCAACATATTCTTATTTATCATTATTTTGTGGCTTAGAGTTTTGTTTTTGTAGACTCGCTTATAAAAATGCAACCCCCTGTGGCATGCAAAGTGGCGGTACACAGTTTCTGCCCTTAAGGATTTTTGTAGCTCTGTAGGATTGAGAAAACAGATGCATATGTATTTACAAATCAAAGTTGCATATATTACATGAATTGTGAAGTTTATATTTAATAATGCCGTGGGGTGGGGTGGGAAGGCGCCTTTTCTAACTGGGGCGTTTGGAGAAGGCTTTTGGTATCTGGCCCTGAACACTTGTGGAGATTGTTACAGTATAACACTGCAGAGGCAAAGTTTGGACTTGTTGAGGGAACAGACTGCCCAATTCCAGTAAATTGAAACAAATGATGAAGATGGGTTGGGGGGGGGGGTGAATCTCAAGTTGAATGAGACTTTAAGTTAAATGTGCTGTCAGAGCAAGTGAGTATTGGCAACTCTCAGCTATTTTCTGCTGTGCTCAGTCTTTCCTCCCTGGAGCCCACCTTGTCCAAATTGTGATTTCTGCTTTTCAGGTGGCCTAAATGTGAAACATTTATCTAGCTCTTCACCCCACCCCCCCGTCATTCTTTTGAGTAGTAAACAAGGTGTATGTCCTTTGTACCTGTCAACTTCCTTTAGTTCTCGGCCTTTGAGACATTTTGACCTGATTAGGAAGCTCCATTACTTACAGTGTCACCTACAAAACATACCGAATTGTGCAGTCCTAGCCTAGTATGACTTCTTTATCAAAGTGTTTGCTAATCATTTCAGCCCATCAAAGCTCATATTATATAATTTAGATTAAATCACCAAGTTCTACAAGCAAGGTCTACGTAGCCTGGCTGACCAGGAACTCTACTTACATGAAGCTGGCTTGACACTCCCAGAAATCCATCTGTTTCTGTCCTCAAGTGTTCCTATTAAAGGCATGTAACACCAAATCGGGTCATGCCCAACTTTGACTAGAAATTGATTCAAACTTGTTTTTCTTTCCTGGATATTTTTCATCACATCGGATGCCAGATTTCTCCTGCAAAGTTTACCATAGTTACAAATAATTTTTCCAAAATTGATAAATTATTACAGAGTCTGAATTTTATTTTATGCAATGGTCAATGTGAGACTTTTTAATGGACCACATATTTTTAAAATTACACTAGTTTGTTGGTTTTTTTTTTTTTTATTAAAAGCTATGAATACAGATTGCCTGGCAGTTATCCACAGGATAATTTCCCTTGGCTATTAAGCATGCCTACTATGACTGTCACAATTCAGAGTAACTGTACCATGTCCATTCAGTAACTAGTTGGAAATGGGATAGGAAGCTGTAAAATTTACAGATTAAATATATCAACATTTAAAATGTTTGCCATAGAGAATCTAAAATAAAATATTAACATTATGTGCTTATGAGAGAAGGGATGGTAAGGAGTTGAGAGGGAAAGACGATCTTCAGATTTTCTGCATATTCAGTTCATATATAATATATATTATATATGAATAATAAAAATATTCTCGATGCACTATTTACATACAAGGAAATCACAAAGGTACTGAATGATAATAAATATCATCATTTCCATGTTAAAATACCTCTGACTTTGGTTATACTTGATTATCATTAGCATTCCTGCTATATGCTGAAAATTGAAAAAAAATCTGAAAAGTTCTTAATATTATCTTCACATGAGCCGGGCGTGGCACATGCCTGTAATTCCAGCACTTGGCAGGCAGAGGAACATGGATTTCTGAGTTCAAGGCAAGCCTGGTCTACAGAGTGAGTTCCAGGACAGCCAGGACTCCACAGAGAAACCCTGTCTCGAAAAAAAAAATATCTTCACATAATAACATAAATCTTACTATAACCAAAATAATATTTTCAATATATTAGTTGGTGTTTTTATGGTAAAATAAACATGAAGCCCAAAATGAATCCAATGCATCAATCAGAGCACTCATTTTTGAAATGAGTTCGATTACTGATAGCCCTTTCCTGAGACTCGATCTTGAAACATAGTGAAACTGAGAATCTAAGACTTTCTTTCTCCAGGTTCAAAACTAATAAAACACTGAATTCTGAGTGGCCCCTGATAGGATGCCTTTTGAATGTGTGCTTCTAGTGGTAGAAAAAAATTGAAAAAAACAAAACAGTAAAATTTTGATTTTAATATTTAAATAAATTATATGTTAAACTTTCAGACATTAAAGCTTAGAAGAGACTAACTGAATATTTTCTAGTTCAATACTCTTGTAATACAGACCAGCAAACTCAAGGACGGACAGCTTAAATGCATTGCCTGTGGCCATCTATCAGAGTGGGTGGAAGATTTGGTTTGGTTTGGTTTTCATTTTTGTTCTGAAGATTTTATTTGTAGCTTGGATGTTAGTAATTATACAACGTCAACAAAAATGTTAATATATTACAAGACATGTTAGATAAACACAAATTTTGCTCGATTTCAGTCCAAAACTCAAGAAGCACCTCTGTCCCCCAGGCTCTTGAGATGTTTATTTCTGTTTGTTCTTTTAAGATCCTGAATTTAATCCTTTTATCATTTTTTAACTGTATCAAATGTAGAAAATTTGATTTTATGTTCTCTCTCTGCCTCTTTCTCTCTGATAATTTCAGTGAACAAGGGTTTTAAGCACTAAAATCTTCAAACACATCTCGCCTTTCCCTCTGCTATTTACAAGCAGAATGTTTTTTCAAATAAAATTGCAAGTTACCTTTCTCAATGGTCCTAAGTCATCTGAAGATTTCCCTCCTTTATTTGAAACCAGCTTTGACTTTCTTAATTCAGCTTTAAAGTCTTCTACTTTCCTTAAATTTATCTACTAGTTTACTTAATATGGCGCTATTTAAAGTGTTAAAAATAATTATACTTACTCAAAGTGTACACATTTATACACATGTACACACAGGGATAATTATTATAGAAAGGCAAAGTAACACAGATATTCTGTTTGAAGAACACTTAAAATCTCATCTCTTAGAAAATTTCCTAAAAAATTACTGAACTTTCCTATTAAACTTTATATTCATTTGGTATAGATAATATCTATGTTTTCTTGCATAAAATTTAAGATCTTTTAAATCTTAACGTTGGAATGTTTTGCTTTCTGTCTTATCCTGTACATACTAATGCACAGCTAATAAAATACTAAGATACTGATTGAAGCACTTCTATAAACTGTGTAACTATTATGGGTTACTAAGGCAAATCTGTCTTTAAAGAAATTATATTTTGGGGCTGGAAAGATGGCTCAGCAGTTAAGAGCACTGGCTGCTCTTCCAGAGGTCCTGAGTTCAAATCCCAGCAACCACATGGTAGCTCACTACCATCTGTAATGGGATCTGAAGACAGCAACACTGTACTCACATATATATAATAAATAAAACTTAAAAAATATATTTTATATTTTCTTTGACCAATATGTTAATATCTTCTATGCCTGAGATTCTCTCTTCCATCTCTCATATTCTGTTGGTGATACTTGCATCTGTAGCTCCTGATCTCTTTCTTAGGTTTTTCATCTCCAGGATTGCCTCCATTTGTGATTTCTTTATTGTTTCTATTTCCAATTTTATGTCTTTACCATTTTGTTCAATTCCTTCACCTAATTGATTATATTTTCCTGTTTTTCTTTAAGGGAGTTATTTGGTTTTTCTTTAATGGCTTCTACATGTTCCCCTGTGTTTTCCTGAATTTCTTTTTTTTTTCTTTTAAATTATTTTATGTAATTACATTGCAGACCTTGCCCCCTTCTTCTCCACCCCCACAGTTCCTCATCACATTTCTCCTCCCCCTTGCCTCTGAAAGAGTGTTCTCCCCCAACTAGGCCTCCCCCTTCCAGGGGGCCTCATATCTCTCAAGTATTAAGCATATCTTTTCCCACTGAGGCCGGATCAGGCAGACTTCTGCTATCTGTGTGCCAAAGGCCTCACACAAGCCAGTTTATGCTCCTGCTTTGGTAACTTAATCTCTAGGAAATCTCTGGGTTCTGGGTTAATTGAGATTGCTGGTCTTCCTATGAGGTTGCTTTCTCCTTCAGCTTTTTCAATCCTTTCCCTAATTCAACCGTAGTGGTCCCCAACTTCAGTTCAAAGGTTGCGTGTAAGTATCTGTCTGCATCTGTCTAAGTCAGCTACTGTTATGGCCTCTCAGAGGACAGCCATGCCAGGCTCCAGTCTGTAAGCATGTCATAGCATCAGAGATATAGCCTCAGGCCTTGGTGTCCTGCCTATTCCCCCAATGAGGTAGAAAGATCCCAAGTTGGGCTGGTCATTTCCTTCAGTCTCTTCTCCATTTTTGTCCCTGCAGTTCTTTTAGACAGGAAGAACTCTGGGTCAGAAATTTTAACTGTGGGTTAGTAACCCAGATCGTCCATTTGAGGCCCTGTCTATCTACTGAAGGTGGACTCCCTGAGTTCCCTCTCCCCATTGCTGGATATTTTGGCTAAGATCACCCCCATTAAGCTCTGAGAGTTTCTCACTTGGTACTTACTAGAGGGCCCCCCACTCCTATCCCTGAGGCTCCCATTCATTCTCTTGGCCCTCTGGGCTTCTCTCCTGTTTCCTTCCCCATTACCGGATCCTATTCTCCCTTTCCCCTCCCCTACTTCTTCTCTCTTTCACCCAGGTATCTCCCTCCCTCTGCCTTCCATGATAATTTTCTTCCCCCTTCTAAGTGGGATGATAAATATTCTCACTTGGGCTTTTCTACTTGTTACACTTCTTAGGGTCTATGAGTTTTGTCCTAGGTAGTCCTTACTGTCTGGCTAATATCCACTTATCAGTGATGACATACCATGCATATCCTTTGGGATCTGAAATACCTCACTCAGGATGATATTTTCTAGTTCCATCCATTTGCTACAAAGTTCATGAAGTCATTGATTTTAATACCTGACTAGTATTCCACAGTGTGAATGTACCGCATTTTATGTATCCATTCTTCAGTTGAGGGACATCTGGTTTATTTCCAGCTTCTGGCTATCACAAATAAGGCTGCTTTCAACGTGGAGAGAGCAACCATGTGAGGTCTCAGGAGGAGCTAAAGCCTGTGGCCATAACTACAGGCAGGTGGTCAGGGATGTTTGGCAAGAGCTAGATAGGACTGGCCAATGAAATTTAAGGCAGGTGGGATAGACTGAGATAAGAAGTTTTATAAGGGCTTGCTTTTCCAGGCAGGAGATTGCAGCACCCAGCAATTGTGCCAGAAGGCAAGTTTAAATTGGACAACTGTGCGTTTGTATCTTTTATCAGTGGATTCAAGGGAAGCTGGGAGGGGGCTGGTAGCATGGTCTCTTCCCAGAGTAAAGACAGGTAGAGAACATAAAACTACAAGCTACAATGTGTTCCTTGATTTGGTTTTTGAGACTTATATTGAGTATTTTTGCATCAATATTCATGAGCAAAATTGATCTGAAGTTCTCTTTTTTGTTGGGTCTTTGTGTGGTTTATGTATCACAGTAACAGTGGCTTCATAGAAAGAATTAGATACTGTCTCTTCTGTTGCTATTTTGTTGAATAATTTGAGGAGTACTGTTATTAGCTTTTCTTAGAAGGTGTGGTAGAATTCTGCACTGAAACCTGACCCTGGGCTTTTTTGGGGGGAGGGGGTGGGTAGGAGGTTTTGAATAGCCTTTTCCAATTCCTTAGGGCTATGGGATTGTTTATATTGTTTACCTGATCTTGGTTTAACATATGTGGTATCAATCTAGAAAATTATCCATTTTATCCATTTTGTAGAGTATAGTTTTTGTAGTGTGTCCTGATGATTTTTTTTTATTTCCTCAGTTTCTGTTGTTATGTCTCCCTTTTCATTTCTGTATTTGTTAATTTGGATATTGTCTCTGTACCCTTTAGTTAGTTAGGCTAAGGGTTTAACTATCTTGTTGGTTTTCTCTAAGAACCAGCTCCTGGTTTTGATGATTCTTTGTATAGTTCTCTTTGTTCCTACTTGGTTGATTTCAGCCCTGAGTTTGATGATTTCCTGCCTTCTACTCTTGGGTGTGTTTGCTTCTTTCTGTTCTAGAGCTTTTAGGAGTGCTGTTAAGTTGCTTGTATGGGATCTCTCCAATTCCTTTATGAAGTCACTTAGAGCTATTAATTTTCCTCTTAACACTGTTTTCATTGTGTTTTATAAATTTGGGTATGATGTGTCTTCATTTTTCTTGAATTCTATATCTTTCATTCTTCCTTAACCAAGTTTTAATTGAGCAGAAAGTTCATTCACTTTTCATGGGTATGTGGACTTTCTGTTGTTTTTGTTGTTATTGAAGTCTAGCCTTAGTCCATGATGATCTGATAGAATGCATGGGATTATTTCAATCTTCTTGTATCTATTGAGACTTGTTTTGTGTCAGATATATAGTCAATTTTGGGAAAGGTTCCATGAGGTGATGAGAGGAAAGTATAGTCTCTTATTTTGGGTTTAAATGCTCTGTAGATATCTGTTAAATCTATTTGGTTCATAACTTCTGTTAGTTTCACTGTGTCTCTGTTTTAGTTTCAGTTTCAGTGACCTGTCCATTGTTGAGAGTGTGGTGTTGACGTCTCCCACCATTATTGTGTGAGGTTCAATATATATCTTTTAGCATTAGTAGTTTCTTTTACTAATGTGGATGCCCTTGCATTGAAACTTCCTCTTGGTGGATTTTTTCCTATAATGAATATGAAGTATCCTTTTCCATCACATTTGATTACTTTTGGATGAAAGTCTGTTTTATTGGATATTAGAATTGCAACTCAAGCTTGTTTCTTGGGACATTCACTTGGAAATCATTCTTTCAGCGTTTTACTCTGAGGTAGTTTCTGTCTTTGTTACTGAGGTGTGTTTCTTGTGTGCAGTTGGGTCCTATTTATGTATCCAGTCTGTTAGCATGTGTCTTTTTATTAGGGAATTGAGTCCATTGATGTTGAGAGATATTAAAGACAGATGATTGTTAGTTCCTGTTGTTTTTGTTGCTGGAAGTGGTATTATGTGTATATGACTCTCTTTTGAGTTTGTTGTGAATTGTTTGATTTTTTTGTTTTCTTGGGTATAGTTACCCTCCTTGTGTTAGAGATCTCTGTAGGGCTGGATTAGTAGAAAGATATTGTTTAAATATGGTTTTGTCATGGTTTCTCCATATTTGGTGATTGAGAGTTTTGCTGGGTGTGATATCCTGGGCTGGCATTTGTGTTCTAAAAATATGGAGCACTTCATAAATTTGGATGTTATCCTTGTGTAGGGGCCAAGCTAATCTCTATCATTCCAAGTATAATATATGTGCTACAGAAGCAAGCACTTCCTGTATTTCTTATGTTTTCTTTGTGGAGTTATTTATGTTTTCCTTAAAGATCTCTATCATCTTCATGAGTGTAGAGAGCCCTATTCAGGTGCTATGCCACCTGGCAGGAACTTGACATCAACCAATGTGAAGTTCCTCTCCTAGAACTTTGAGGGAGAACTCCTGTGTTAGCCATAAATCCCCTCCACCTAGGGTGGAGTGTTCAGACCAAGGTGAAGCCCATTGTTCTTCAAGGACCTGCAGTTTCCTGAGAAATACTAGCCACGTGCAGAGCAACTGAACCGGTTCTGCTGAGAAGCATCCAGCCTTTGGGGGAAGGGTTTTCCCCTGCCTATATATTTGGAGTCTTCCATTAAACTTTGAGACCTTGAACAGCAATGATGTCTTGGTCTCCATCTATTTTTGCTGACTTCCCATACATCCCAGCTTCCCTTCCAGGTAACCTGTTCAATGTAACTGCGGGCAGATACAAATTGGTGCCTGAACACATGAGATCGGATTTTAGGTCAGAATATTGCTTTTCAGGTGTGTTATGGTATCCAGGGCTTGCTGTGGACGAAGAACTGGGTTCTGATGTTGCCAAATTGCATTTAGTTCTGTCCCTTGGATTCTTGGGATTACCTGTTGCCATCTGGCTATCACTGGTGCTAACTGGCCTGAGTGTCTCTGGCTTGAGCCGGCCTCCTTGGAGTCAGGTAGAACTCTATGACCTGGGCTAGAGCCAGCCTCCCAAGAGGCAGTAGTGTTGTCTCTGGTTAGGGGACCCTCCTGTGTCTTTGGTTAGAGCAGATCTCCTGTATTTCTTGTTAGGGAAGACCTCCCATGTTCCTGGTTCATGTTTTTTCTGGCTCCATAGAAGCCTCACCTATGCAGACTATTATAAAAGACACAGCAATTGACAAATGCCCCCTGGCTTCCTATTTGAATATTTGACAGTAGAGCTTATTTTCAAGGAAGGATCTGTTTCTCAGAGCCTCAGACACCAGTGAGACCTGATTAGAAACCATCTCTTTCCACTGAGAAAGCAGTAGCTTGTAGAATAGATTGTGTGTGTGAAATCAATGTCTTCTCTAAGAATAAGTATTCAATCAAGTAACCTGATGCCATTTTAACTAGAGGCTAAAGTTGTTAAATGCTGTTGTTAAAAGACATTCATAGTAATAGATTTTCTAACTTTGTAACATGTGGGATTTTATTTGTCTCCTTTTCTAGTTTCTGGCCTTGCAACTACTTACGTAACAGGTCATTTTATATTAAGTCATGTGAAACCCTAATTACTGTTTAATTTCTTTCAAATTATTAAAAACTCAAGAGAATTTTCGCAGGTGTTTTCTTTTCAGTTTACATATACATAAAATGGAGATAAGGGTAAAGCTAATATTTAAAAAATCTGCAATGTATAAAGATAAACACTAATATCATAGAATGCAAGTCATTTTTTTATTTTTTGGGGGAATTAGAAGTCTATCCTATTTATAATACTGTGTATTATTTGATAAGTTGACCATGCTCTGGTGAAAGGCCATGCATATCTAACAATATTTAGACAGTACAAATTTGCCTTGATAGTGATAAAAAGGACACAAGGTTGAGAAGGAATGAAAAGCAGGTTTATCTGGGAAGAGTTCGTGAAGAGAGGGTGAATATAGTGATTTAATTGTATGGACTTCTCAAAAAACTAATATATAATATATAATTTACAAAAATGTACTCCAGAGTTATCAAAGACAGAGTGCAACAAAAGAGAAAATGATATTCATCGGGGAATAATCACTATAAAATTGCTTCCTAAAGGAAATTTGGGAGGAGCAAACATGAGTCATTTAGTATAAAATGGCTGCTTTTAAAATCATGGGAACTTGAATTCAGTTCGTCAGTACCCATGTAAAATCCAGGGACATTAGTACTCACTTGTAATCAACACTAATGGCAGGGGTTGGGAGAAATAGATCCCCAAAACTCATTGTTCAGTCACCAGTGGGGGCCCAAGTTCCTTCCCTTACTTCTCTCAAGGGTGGACTGTTAACTTGTAAGTGGAAACCAACACTTTGCTCCCCTAAAAGATGTGTGTGAGAACACACACACACACACACACACACACACACACACCGTAGCAGGGGAGAGGTAGAGAGAGAGTGGAGAGAAAGAGACAGAGAAAGATAAAGACACACACACACACACACAGAGAGAGAGAGAGAGAGAGAGGAATGAACCAGACATTTTGAGTGGGTGACAGTAGCAACTTTGTGTTCTTAAAGTAGTAAAGGACCCTGGAAAGCAGAGGGTTATTATGTTAATTCACCATTTATTTTCAAGAAACCATTCTTGTTTGATTGGTTGGTTTTATATATGAAATTATAAGGTAACAATATGTAACAGTTTTATTAGTTGTGTTTGAGCATATATGTCTCTCTCTGTCTCCTCCCTCCTCCCCCCAGTGTGTGTGTGTGTCTGCGCGCGCGCGCGTATGTGTGTGTGTGTGTGTGTAAGATATCCAACAGTGAGCATGTGAAGATCAGAGAGCAACTCCAGAGTCAGGTGTTATCTCCTTTCTCTGCTGCTTCTGGGGAATGAACTCAGGTCATCAGACTTTCCCCACACATGATTTTTACCCGGTGAGCCATCTCTCTGTTTGTTTGTTTTAGCTTGTTTTTATAAAGCTGGTTCATGCTTGCTTCCTTTATTTAAAAAAATACATTTCCTTTTCTTAGTTACTTAGAAGCTTAGAAATTGTGTTTTATAATGAAATATTCAACTGCCCATCAAATAGTTATATTCAATTCCTACATATTATAATGGCAATATTATCAATCCAGAATTATGTGTTTTCATTATTTCAGGGAAACTAAATATATCCGTAGGACTTTTTATTTTCAGGGTTAAATTGACTAAGTGGAAATAATGTTTTTAAGATATATTCATTAAATATTCTACTTGTTGGGTTACATACTATTTAGTATTCTTCATAATACAAATAAGTTTCTGCTTCAGATTAAAGGGGAAATCTAATTATTCACTTGGTCCTTTCTGCATTATCTTCTAGTTCAGATGGTGTCCTTTTCAGGGTTAAATTTCTCTAGTTTAAGGCCCTTGTTGGAGCCTTTTTTAAAAAGATGAAATGTATTTTGGTTGTGAGGTGTTTGCTTTATGAAAATTTATGAACAATTGTTTAAGTATTAAAGCTGAAACCTTGTTTTGTAAATGTAGGCTAAGTTTTGCACACAATGTATAAACTTATTATATTTTGCTAGCTCAGTTTTGTCTGTAACATGACAGGAAACTGTCCTTAAATTATGACTTTTGCTTTGTTTCCATTACAACTTATCTAAGTCCTCACATCTGTTCCTCTCAAGCAGTTGTTCATACAAATTTTTAGATCTTGTGTGTCAAACAAAGGAATTCCAAGGAGAAGAGAGGAAATGAGCCAAACTGAAAGACTGAAGCAAACAGAAATTGAGGTGGGGGGTTGGGATACTCTTATCAGTATAGGAATATGCTCACTTCTCTTACCATGATTAGCATTTAATATGTTTAAAAGTATTCTGTTTTGTGACCTGGTGAGGTGATTTGCAAGTCATTGTCTGAAATTGAACATCTTTTTATGTTCTATGGCCACTTGCATTTATTTTGTGTGAGTTGTTTTACCACATTCCTTATTGTTCCATTGCACTTTTTTCTTTTGTTTTTGAGCTATTTCACATTTTTCATGGATTAATTTATTTATTCACTTTATATCCCTATTGCAGATGCCCCTCCTCTTTTTCCAATCTCTCTCTCTCTCTCTCTCTCTCTCTCTCTCTCTCTCTCTCTCTCTCTCGGAAGTCCCCTTAGGTGCCATTCCAGCCTGGGATATCAAGTTGCAGCAGGACTAAGCACATCATCTCCCACTGAGGCCTAATCAGGAAGTCCAGCTAGGGGAAGGGGATTCAATGTCAGGCAACAAAGTCAGAGACAGAATCCTGCTCCAATTGTTTAGAGACCCACATGAAGGCCAAGTTGTACATCAGCTACAAATGTGTAAGGGGGACTAGATCCAGCCCATTTACACTCTTTGGTTAGTGGTTCAGTCTCCTTGTGGCCCCATGGACACAGGTTAGTTGACTTTGTAGGTCCATGACTCCCTCCCTCTATCCTATCTGCCACTCTTCCATGAGAATCATTGAGCTCTACCTGATGTTTCGTTGTTGGTCTCTGCATTTGTTTCCATCTGCTGTTAGATGAAGCCTCTCACATTTTTAAATCATACCCTATCATTGTAAGCATTTATGAGGCTCAGCATGATAATTCAAAACATAAACATAATGTATAATGTTCAAATCAAGTTAGTTACTATTTTTACCTCTTTAAACATGTGTGTGTGTGTGTGTGTGTGTGTGTGTTGCATTAGAAAACTGAGGACATGTTGATATCTGTGATCCATGTTGGGGTCCATGGTCCTATTGTGTGCAATTAGGAATCCCATGTTTCCACTAAAGGCCAGGTGTATATCTGTGGTCTGTACTACCACCTGAAGCTGTGTTGATGTTCATGCTCTGGGCTCCACAGGGAACATACTGTTGTCTTTGGTCCCTTTTGCCCCAGAGGCCATGTTGATATGCGTAGCGTGTACAGCCATTGAGAGATATGATGGTGTTCATAGCCTACATTGTGGAAGAGGGCCATTTTGATGCCCACAATTTGCACTTTCACCAGAGACCATGTTGAAGACCACAGCATTTGCTGACACTAGAAGCCCAGTGGCTGCCCATGTCTGTGCTGTCACTAGAAGCCATGTGAAAGTTCCTTATCCATGTTCCCCCTGACTGTAAAGAGTAAAGAAGTGAGCTTGGTGGTGATATTGATGCGCCAATTCATAGTTAAGGAAGAGAAACATAGAAGGCTTTTGAAACCATAAAGACAAATATCAGTGACACAAGACCATACCTCCTAATCCTTCCTAAACTATTTCACCAACTGGGAACCAAACATTCAAACATATGAGCCTATGGGACCATTCTCATTCCAACCACAACAGAGACAAACACTTTTTAGTTTCCACATATGATTAAGATCATATGGTCCCTTGGGTTTTTGGTACTTGCACCTTTTTTTAACTAAAGAAAGATTTTGGTTTTACATAGTCTTACCACTTTTCTTTGGACTTCTGTATTGCTTCTCAAAGAATTTCCCCATTCAAACTTCCCTTTAGCAATGAAGGAATATCACTTGCTTAGAGGTGCAGGGAGTGGTGTTTTGTTGTTCTGTTTTTTGAGTCAAGATATCTTTGATTGTCATATGCTGTCCTGTAACTCATGGTCCTCCTTCCCAAGCCCCAAGTTCTGAAATTACGGATGTGTATCCACAGCCTGGCTAGTTCCACTTTTTATAGGGAAATGTTGATTCATTCCTCTGGACACCCTGTTTGGGTTAATATATAGAATATAGTTTTATTTTTCTAAAATGTGAACTAGTGTCTCAGCTTAGAATTTATCATCCACATGTAGGAAGCTGATGTCCATAATAACAAACTCACTTGAGATTTCCACTTATGTTATTTGCAAAGTTAAGACTTGAAACTGGGTCTCCTATTCAACTTTTGGTCTATATTTTTTCCAATGGAGTACACTGACTCATTGTCACCTTGTGTGCTTAATTAAGTACTTTCCTGGCTTGACAGCATTGTTATTTACTCTAACCCTGTAGAAATTGGATGAAAAAGCTTTTTAATTATAAACAATTATCTGCTTGCCTGCAAGAGAGTGTGAATTAGAAAATGATGTATTTCCTTGTATTAGGAAGATCTATACCAGGAACTTAAAAGAAAGGGGGAGGGAGACAAAGAGGGAGAGGAAAGGGGAGAGGGAGGGTGAGTTAGATGGAGATAGATAGATAAATAGAGAGAGAGAGAGAGAGAGAGAGAGTTCAGTTGTGCTTTAGACCAGTTCTTGGTGTATGTTATGTAGGTAATAATCACAATGCTATTATGAAGAAGACTAGTATGTGAATAAGAACGGGAGAACTGCAAATTCTATATCCTAGGTCACATATCATAGAGTCACTCCTAGAAGAGTATTAGAAATGTATTTTCCAACTTTATTCATATTGAAATATAATAATAACAACAGTTTCAATTTATAAAGGGCTATTATGTTTAATTATGGTTATAATTTATATGAATTATCTCTGATTCTCAATTTACAAATAACTCAGTAATAGAACAAAATAGAATCCAACTAAAATTAGTTTGACCAGAATCTCAACTCTTTCTACCACATTTCAGTTCTTTTAAAATTTCTTGTTTGTTTGGAAGTTCTGCTTTTGGATACTGCTTCAGAAACCTATTGTTAAAAGAAAAATCTGTCTTTAAAATTTTGCTAATGTAATGACTCTGATAGTGAATTAATAATTTTTGGCTTACTGGCTGACAGTTTTAAATTTTCAGTTTTCCCTGGAATATAGTACTATCTTGCCTCTAATTGAAAAATACAATATCAATGTTGGTAGAACACAATTATCCTTACCACTATTATAATGCATTTCTATTTTTCCACAAATATTCATTTAAATTATCAAAGTCTAACAGCTTTATTAAGAACTAAGAATATAAATACTTGACTCTAATCCTTAGGAATTTAATAGTTCTTGATTTGGTAGAGAACAGAGTATTTACAAATATTACAAATTATAATATACTGTGATATTTGATATTATATAAGTGTGTATGTGAAAAACAATGTGATTATAAGTATAAACAAGTAATACTGTCTATTAGCAAGGACTTTTGGGGTAAAAAGGCAAAATAAAAGAAACGGGCATTCCAAATAAATGAATGGCCAAGAAAACTTTTTATTCATTATAGGAAAGTAATAGCTGTTAAAAAATTTTTGATATCATTATTTATTTTTCATGATACACATGAAAACAAATATATAGCTTTTAAAAAGATATATTTATTGATTATGTATACAGTGTTGTATCTGTGTGTATGCCTGTAGATCAGGTCACCACCAGATTTTGTTTTGTTTTTGGTTTTTTTTTTTTTTTTTTTTGGATTTGTTTTTTTTTTTTTTTTTTTTTTTGTTTGTTTTTGTTTTTTTTTTTTTTTTATTTTTCCCGAGACAGGGTTTCTCTGTATAACCCTGGCTGTCCTGGAACTCACTCTGTAGACCAGGCTGGCCTCAAACTCAGAAATCCACCTGCCTCTGCCTCCCAGAGTGCTGGGATTACAGGCGTGCGCCACCAACGCCCGGCTCAGATTTTGTTATATATGGTTATGAGCCATCATGTGGTTGCTGGGAAATTGAACTCAGGACCTCTAGAAGAGCAGACAGTGTTCTTAACTGCTGGGCCATCTCTCCAGCTCAAAATATATTTGAC
This sequence comes from Apodemus sylvaticus, assembly GCF_947179515.1. Taxonomy (NCBI): domain Eukaryota; kingdom Metazoa; phylum Chordata; class Mammalia; order Rodentia; family Muridae; genus Apodemus; species Apodemus sylvaticus. The sequence goes on from NC_067495.1 coordinate 68,905,454, forward strand.
AATATCTTCTTCCAAATTTACTTGTAGGCCACCAGTGTTGAAATAATTACATTCTGACTGATTATTACATTATTCAAGTCACCAACATTGCTTCCTGGATTCAATGCAACTTTATATGATTTTTCTATTACTGGATAATTCTAGTATCCATTTGGGATATGAATTTCTCAGTCACTGCTAACTTGATGACTTTTTTCATTCTTCTGAAAAGAGAAACAAAAAAATTGCCTTGATTGCTGTCAGGTTCATCCTTGCACAGGAACTGGTTTGGGTTGAGAAGTAATTTATGAATGCCCAGGAAGAATAGAAAATGTGTCCCTGACAGCTACCATGTTAGGCAAGTAAAAACAAGTATGGATCATCCAGCTGATGTGTGGAATAATTCAACCTCTTTATATAAGATGTTGACTAGCCAAAACAGGCAAAAGTGTTATGTGTCATACATGCTTTATATGTATGACGCATAATTTCAATGCTATGAAAAATTCAAACCAACATCTTTGTAACCTAATAGTGTTGGTTTTTTGTTTCTGTTGCCAATTCACTTCAATGTTTCCATTAAAAATTTAAATATCAAAAGATCTGGAATTTCAGTAAATCGAATTTCCATTATACTTTTTATTACAAGGAACATGAATATACAGTGTTTTTTCAATGAACAGCAAACATGTATGAATATAATAACAATGACTCTAAAAATAGGTTTATATCCAACAAAGAATAAAATCAAAAACGAGTGTTTATGCATATTTCATAGATTTTGACTAAATAATGAACTTTAGTATACTAGAAATTATGCTATGTTGTGCTTCCATTTCTCAAGTGTGTTACTATGCCCTTTGGTTACAAGAATTGATTATAACCAGCTTCAGATCTGCATAAGTTTGGACACTGTATTTGATTTCAGAGTGAACTTGAATGTTACAAGTGAGTTTTAGACTTAATTTCTTTTGGTTTCTTTGATGATTTGATTACTTTAAATTTGTAGTAACATTTTAAATTTACTCTGTAGGTATATTTTATTTCATTAACTATCACAGATGTAGGCAGATCTCTGTGACTTTGATGCCTGCCTGGTCTACAGAGTGAATTCCATGGTCCTTTTACAACTGGTAGCAATTAGACAAAAATTCAACAAGAATGTCCAGATATAATGGTACATGTCTTTTGTCCCAGCACTCAAGAAGTAGTAGTATGTGGATCATGGTGAGTTCAAGGTCATCTTAGCTCACATAGTGAGGTCCCTGCCAGCTTGTTATATGATGAGACCTTGTCTCAAAAACAAAACAAAACAAAAGTAAAAACAACAAAAGCGGTCAATAATTATATAAAAAAATTGGTTTAGTCATCCCCCTTACCCAATTTTATTCTTTATGATTCCAGTTTTTGTGGTCATTCAAGGTTCAGAAATATTAAATGGTTGTTTTCAGACCTAAACACATTATTCTGTTTTTGAATCTGAATCACAAAATAGTGATCTTCCTAACTCTGTGGTCTGTGTGCTTGGATTAGAAGCTTGTAACAATAAACTTCAAACCAAAACAAGCTAACTTAAAATTTTAAATTATATACCATTGTGAGTTACAAAGTGATGCCTTGTGCTGTCACTGAATCATCCCATCTAGGCATGCATCAAAACATTATTCATGAGTGACTCTTTCTCCAAAAACAAGAGGCACACACTAGAGACAGACAGACAAAAAGACAGCAAGACAAAGCGACAGAGAGAGACAGACTGACATACAGGGAAAGAGAGACTCATTTTTCTCCATCTTCCAACAGATAGGGTATCTAAAATGTTCTGCTATTGTTAGATCTGTTGGGTGAACATCCCAGTACTTACAAAGGAATCAGAATCCAAGAGCAGGCTTTACTACATAGCAAGTTTGGGACTATCCCAGGCTATATAAGCTCATGTCTCAAATGTGAGGCCTGCATCTCAGTGGGATTATATAAAGAGTTTAACAACTAACTCATGTAGAATGTTCTTAAGAGGCATTCAGTTACTGGACAAATATGCAAAAGCAGCACTACTAGATAATATAGTAATATGATTGATTTTTAAATTACTTCCTTCTAAAAGTAGTTAATTATTTTTTTTCTGGTACTGTCTTTTTGTTTGGGTACCCTGGGAACTGAATTTGTCTCCATGCTTACTAATCCTACTGCAGTTCCAATACTGATCTCTATGCACCCCAGGTCTCTTTTAGTGATGTCTTTTTTTTCCAGCTTGGCTCTTTATTCCAGAAGAGATTTCATAGTTATGAAAAGGCATTTGTCCCTAGGTACACTGTTTAGTTTTGTGTTAACTTGTTTCAAGCTATGGTTGTTAGACAAAGGGAATCTCAGTTGAGAAAATGCCTCCATAAGATCCACCTGTAAGGCATTTTTTTTCTTTTCTCCCTGCCTCCCCGCCAAACACCCCCTATCCCATCCCTCCTACCCCTGATCATCAATCCACCTGCTCCCACGTCCCTGTCCTGGCATTCCCCTATACTTGAGCATCAGACCTTCTCAGGACCAATGGCCTCCCCTCCCTTTGATTCCCAACAAGGCCATCCTCTGCTACACAGGCAGCTGGAGCCATGGGTCCCTCCATGTGTACTCTTTGGTTGGTGGTTTAGTCCCTGGGAGCTCTGGGAGTACTGGGTGGTTCAAATTGTTGTTCCTCTATGGGGCTGATAGCTCCTTCAGCCCCTTCAGCTCCTTCGGTCCTTTCTCTAGCTCCTCCATTAGGGACCTTGTGCTCAGTCAAATGGTTGGCTGAGAGCATTCACCTCTATATTTGTCAGGTACTGGCAGAGGCTCTCAGGAGACAGCTTTATCAGGTTCCTGTCAGCAAGCGCTTGCTAGTAGACACAATGATTCTACAACATGTAATAAAGACATGTGCTCCACTATGTTCATAGCAGACTTATTTATAATAGCCAGAAGCTAGAAAGAACTCAGATGTCCCTCAACAGAGGAATGAATACAGAAGATGTAGTACATTTACACAATGAACCACTACTCAGCTATTAAAAACAATGAATTCATGAAATTCTTAGCAAATGGATGGAACTAGAAAATACTATCCTAAGTGAGGTAACCCAATCACAAAAGAACACACATGGTGTGCACTCACTGCTAAGTGGATATTAGCCCGGAAACTCAGAATACCTAAGATACAATTCATAGACCAAAGCTCAAGAAGAAGGAAGACCAAAGTATGGATGCTTTGGTCCTTCTTAGAAAGGGAACAAAATACCAATAGGAGGAGATACAGAGACAGTGTGGAGCAGAGCCTGAAAGAAAGACTATCAGAGACTGCTCTACCTGGGGATCCATCCCATATACAGTCACCAAACCCAGACACTGCTGTGGATGTCAACAAATGCTTGCTGACAGGAGCCTGATCTAGTGATGTCTTAGTGAAAGGACTAAAGTATGGCTTCTAACTAACTCATGTCTGTGTATTCAGTTCCTGTGGAATTATAGGTTTCAGAACATGCTATTCATGTTCTATGATTTTGACTGTGGAGAGTTAAATAAAAGATCCACATAGAGGGTCTCGGTCTGTGATAGGATGAAGCAGAATTTACATGGTAGCTAAATAAGTAAGCAAATACTATGGGTACTCTTATGAGTCTCTCTCTCTCTCTCTCTCTCTCTCTCTCTCTCTCTCTCTCTCTCTCTCTCTCTCTCTGTGTGTGTGTGTGTGTGTAACTGCAAGTGCATGTTGAGTACTGGGGACAATTTCAGGTACTTGTGCTCAGTTAGCTTTCACTGTTTTGTTTAGGGTAAGGGTATCACAGTGGCCTGTAACATCCCCAAGTGTTCCAGGCTAGCTTGCTCAGGAGTTTTCAAAGAGTTATTTCTCTCCAGCTATTATCTTGCCATCACTGGGACTGCAGGTAGACACCAATATGTCAGTATTTTATGAGCGTGCTAATGACCTGATATCATAGCTTCATATTTGCAGGGCAAACACTTTACCAACAGAGCTATCATTCCAGACACACTTTTTAATAGTAAAAAAAAATCTTTATAATAGGGCCATAGCTTTATGGTGGAGTAGTTGCCTAGCATATATGAGGCCCTCAATTCAATACCCCACATCAAAAAAAAAAAAGCTAACTAAATGTATTTATGATGATGGCACATATTTAAAGTCATATGGGTATAAGTGTTTTGCCTACATGCATGTCTGTGTATCACATATGTTTATGTAAGGTGCTCACAAGATCAGTAAAGGGCATCAAATACCTTGAGCATGGAGTTACAGATCGTTGTAAGCTACCATATGGGTACTAGGAATCTAATCCAAGTTCTTTGGAAGAGCAGCCAGTGCCCTTAATGACTGAGCCATCTCTCCAGTCCTGGCACAATATTTAACATAAGATTTTAAAAATGATTCTTCCATTCATCCAAAACTAATTTATAAATAAACTTCATTTCCATGGTTTAAAATACATGTTTAATTTATTAGTACTTATTGGTATACCTAAATGGTTTGTTTTGTCATTAAAATATGCAAACTAAACCTTAAGGGAATGTATTTTAATATCTATTGTTGTAAGTATAAGGGAATTATGTAAATGATGCCTTTGTTTTGGAGAAACAGAGTGAAAAAGCTTGTTGAAAATTGTTTTTATCAAGGTGATATTAGCTCTCATCTCTACATTAACCTTGGTAAAGGTATATCCACAACTTGCTGGATAGTCTTTAATTCAGGAACTTTTATGATTTGTTAAAGCCCATACTTCCAGATATAATATCAACAGAAACCTCAGAAAGTATACTATCATTTTCTTCAAAGGCCATATACTAATGTTTAGAAACAAATAATAATGTACATATTTTCTAAGTAAACACTGTCAACTAATTGTCTATAGAGTGATATGTCAATTCATTTGACAATTTGGACTTCATTCACTGAGTGTCTCACACATGATTATATGTAACTCTAGCAATTCTCATCTGAAGAACTGTCTCCAACTACTGGTGTATGGTTATAACATTTCAAGATACAGGGTTCTTTGAGTTTAAATGGCATCGGCCACCCTCATCCAGAACTTACATAGCCTTGTGTCTATTTAGAAGTGCCAAATTCCTAGTATATGCATATTTTGAAGTTCAGTTTTCTCCTAAATTATGCTTATTGCACCAGAAGTTTTCAAGGAATCAAGTAGGACTGAAACAGAGATATCACAAAATGGGTACTCTATACTCCTAGACTATTACACAAAGAAGTCTGAGAAAACCATTTAATTGAATTAGCTGCAAATATGGTGATAATATTGCTTTGAGAGAGGCTTTCATGTAGCCCAGGCTACCCTGGAACTTTCTTTGTAGCTGAGGATAGCTGTGGACTTCTGAGCTTCTGTTACTACCTTCTGATTGCCACCATTACATGTGTGTACATTTATGCCTACTTTATGTAGTAATGGGGATTGAAGACAAAGGCTTCACATCTGTTAGCCTAGCACTCTACCGACTGAGCTAAGTATATACTCCTGGGTTTGGTTTTGCTCTTGTTTTCTCCTAGCCCTGCCCCACCCAAACAAACAGAAAAACAAGAACAAAAGTCTCAGAGTTTGAGAACACAAGACTAGAGGCTTAGTAAGGAGTGCTAGATAGTAATTCTCAACAAGTAGGGTAGAACAGTGGCAACATGTGTCCAGCTAGATTGCATGGAACAATAATTTTTAGCTTTATGTCTTCATGTTAGGAAGGGCTCAAAGAAGTAAATTCAAATAATTAGAACTGAGGATCTTCATCTCACCTGGACTCAATTTAGATAAAGAGATCTGGCAGTTGGACTGCTGCTAAAATGTCAATGGACTTTGGAGTCTTGGAGGAGGGGATTAGTATATTTTGCATGGGGGAAGGGTGGTGGTTACTGTAGACAGAGAGGAGATTGTAGACAATTGTATTTTCTAGTGTGCTGAAATCTTGTCCTCTATGCTCTTTTGAAAATGTCACATTTAGTACCTACCTCCTCCTTCCTCTTCAAGAGCAACCCTTTTCCCTATTTCCCTGAGGAGATTGTTTATACCTCTCCCCTTCCCCGCTTGCTATTTCACTCTGTGTTGCACACAAGCACCCAATCCTTGAAATGGTCCTCTTGTTTTCTGTAGTTATTACAGGCTAGGTACTCATATCTGAAGATTTGGAGCTAGGAGCCTCCAATAAAAGAGAACATTCAATTTTTGTCTTTCAGAATCAGGGTTACCTCACTCAATTTTATGTTTCTAGTTCCACTTACTTCAAAGTTCATTCCATGTTTTCTGTCCAAATGAATATAATTCCATAGTGTATATGTACCACATTTCATCTCCTAGGACCATCAGAAATTATACCTATAAATTCTCACCAACATGACTCCCCAGACATGAGCTGAACAAGAGTGGCACCAATGGACATGCCAAAGTGGACAGGGGAAAGGCTCATGAGGTCTCAACTCCACACTAAGAATTATAGGCCACTGAGGAAAGCTGGGATCAAGCTTCAATTTATCTCTGTGATAAACCTTTTCAGATTCTGCACACTAACTCAGACGTCTTAAACATAATGAGTGAGTTGGAAAGTTGAGTGGTTATATAGAATAGTAACCAAAATAGTATCTTATAACTCGGTTAAAAACTTTCATTTCTTCCTTTTTCTGTGTGTATTGAACTTCGATCTGTATCCATGGTAAACAAGGATTGAGCTATGTATCCAGACCTTCCTTTACATTTTTTGTTGTCAACTTATATCTGATTCTCACTAAATTGCCTAGGTTGGCCACATTCTATCTGAGGCACTTCTTGAGGTTTTGTATTCTCTTGCCTCAGTCTCTCTAGTAGCTGAGATTATTATAGGCTTGTTCTACTAGGTAGGTCTTCCTAGTACTCCTCATTTATAAAGCAAGTTGTAGCCAAGTATAACAGCTTTGGTTGAGGATTCTAATTCAGGTTTGTTTATATTAAAACTATGTATGTATGTATGTATGTATGTATGTATGTATGTATGTATGTAGATAGGTATCTATGTATTTAATGTCCATGTGAATGTGTGTGTACCACATGTGTGCAGGAGACAGTAGAGGTTAGAAAGGGTGTTGAAACCCAGAAACTGGAGTTACAGGCTATTGAAATGCAGTGTTGGCATGTGGGGGCCATGCAGGTGTGTGGGCCATACTTAGGTCCTCTTGTAGTGTAGCAAGTATGTTTAACATCTTAACAGCTAAACAACTAAGCCACCTCTTCAACCTGAGTTTTTTTTTTTTTAATTCTAGAAGTAATACTGTCATGAAAAACTCACTATTGCTTTTATTGGTAGTTTGTTAGATGTGTATGTGACACAAAGTAAACTTGTCAATCATGTCTACTGTTTTCAAAATCTCCAACACATGTAGCTATTGAAACTCTAAAGGCAGGAAGTATTATTATAGTCATTATTATAATCTAATGGGATCAGAAAGAAATATGTGCTTTAAAACCCTAATCTAGATATTCTTATGTGACATTTATTTGAGATTCAGTGTTTCATACATTAATATTCATCTGACACCTAAGACAATACATTGGGCAGGCTTCTAATTTCCAGTAATGAAGAACATCATCAACAACTACAAAAAATCAATCCTCAGAAACTGGAATTATTTTATAAGTGCCATTGGTTGCCACATAAACCTCTGGACTTTCATATTTATTTAAATTAATTCTTTGTATTGGTCTAAAACATCAGAAATGTACAACAGCAATGGAAGCCACACATAATTAAAGGTACATTAAGCAATACCAGAAAGGCTGTCTTTAAGGGTTACTGAGCCCTTTCCATTAGTGTTCTGCTTTCTCTCAAATAACGCTGCTATTTCAAAACTGCTGACTGAGTAAATCTAAAGTTTTATCACCAAAGTTTAGTTGAATGCATTTATAGTGTAGTCTGACTCGCATCAATTTATTACCTGATGGAAAGAAACCTCAATCCAAGATCACAAGATAAAAGATGGAGACTCTGGAAGACTACTTTGTGAATTTGCTATTCTTTTCTATTATTTTCCCTTTCAAGGCAAATGCTGGAGTTATCATATCAAGGCCACCACTTTGCTCACACACTCCCATACTGTGGTAGCTACGTTTTCCCATCTCTGTTATAGACTGCTAATCTAAGAACTGAGAATTCTTTGTACAGTTATCAGAATTTGGGTCTATAGCATTATGTATTTCATTATGAATGCTTCTCATTTTGTTTCCTGTGGCATTTTGTACTCTACTTTGTCCCAAGGATAATCCCTCCCTAATTTCTGGATTGGTGTATTACTTACTTCAAGGTGATTACAAAATGTGTAGAAAAGCTAAATCACATGCAACTCTAAACAATTAAGCTAGAATATGGAAAAGGCAATGATTAGGTATCGCCTAGGAGTTCTTTATAACAGTAAATAGGGGCGACTAAGGTCCAGAGGCCTTATAGTAAAAACATCTGGAGCCCTTGTTTCATCATAGACCTTGTTTAGTCATAGGCCACCATAACCCTTATATTTCTACCAGCCAAACTGTTAAACACTGCCCCTGCTTCATTATAAAGAAATTCATGAGACTATAAGCTTTCCTATGGTCTGGAGTTTTGTCAGTTTTGTTTACTGATTGGCTGACAATATTATCTGACAAACAAGAGGTGGTTCATTTAAAATTTTATTGAAATATTAAAATCAGGACAGTTTCTGTCTGGGAGACAGCCTGATATAACAGAAAGAACATTGTCTTTTGACTCATCCTTTATCTGACATAGAACATTGGCGTTACCAGTGATTTTAGTGTGGACCATACTATGTTTTAAATTTCTACCCCCCCCCCATTATGCTGATTCCATTTACTCTTATGCTTCAATTACTATATATACACTGATGAATCTGATTCCCTATTCTCTCCATTTCTGTCTTCAATTCCACATATTCACAATTACCTACTTGACATCTCTACTTGAATGAGTCACAGGTATCTCAAACTCATCATATTCAAAATTGAATTCATTATGTTTTCCTCACATAAGTCATTGAGATGAGCTGAATCAACCCTGCCATGGAATGTATAGCATCGATGATGGATAATTTTTGCCTTTTAAAGTCCTAGAGTATTATTTCCAGCTGTAGACTGATAATAGACCCTTAACACAATTCTCATTGTTTGTCTTATATACACCAACTCACCAGAAATTATGAAGAGATATAAACAATTCTCAATCTCTGTTTTCCTCTACAGTACCATATAATAAAATTCAAAATATAAGATCTGTTAACTTTATTTATTTTGAATTTGAGGTCTGTTTGCTTCCTATTGCTGTAATAAACAATATGACCAAAAGCAGCCTGGGGAGAAACTGGTACCAAGGAGCAGATGTTGGTGTGGTGGACCTAACCATGTTGCTTTTATACCTTGGGAAGTTTTGTAGGAAGAAGGTAGAAAATTTTGGAGCTTTATCCTGGAAGTATCATTGAGTAGTCAGAACTCAGCTTGCTGTTGTTGGAACTTGGAAAGCAATACTAAGCAAGTGTATTTGTCAGGGTTCTCTCGAGTCAGAGAACATATGGGTAATAATAGTTAGGGAATTTGTTGATGACTTAAAGTCTGTAGTCTAACTCCCCAACAATGGTCAGCAGCAGCTGTGGATGGAAGTCCAAGGATCTAGCAGTTTCTCAGTCCCACGAGGCAAGCAGGCAAGGAAGAGTGAGTGAGTCTTCCTTCTTCCAAAGTCCTTATGTAGGTATCTAGCAAAGGGTGTGGCCCAGGTTAAAGGTGTGTGTCACTGTGCCTTTAATCCCAGATGATTTTGAACTCAGAGATGTCCTTATCTTAATCTTCTGGAATAAATAGCCACTATGCTTCAAGATCGCCATGCCAAGATCCAGGTCAGAAATTTGTATCTCTGAGTCTCCAGATTAAGATCACAGATGAACCTTCAAATTCTGGATTGTAGTTCATTCCACATATCGTAAAGTTGTCAATCAGGATTAGCCACTACAGCAAGCTGACTTGAGCTCCTTCCTTGGCTTCTTTCAATGATGGAATAGAAATATAAGCCAAGTATACCCCTTCCTCTCCAAGGTTTTGGTCAATGTTCTGTCACAGCAACAGAGAACCATACTAAAACAAGGTCTTTCCAAACTCTATAAGGGGAGACTGAGAAGGCTGCTCAGAATTAAGAATTATGGTAAGTCTTTATTTGCAAATAGATAGGTATTAAAAGATTAACTCACTATACATTTGGATGACTTAATGAAAAATATAAAAATCAAACTACACCATTACTAAAAAATTTCAGTATCAGCACCACAGATATTTTGGGCTACATAAGTCTGTGGGGGTATGAGATAGGGGCTACTCAAATTTAGTATAAGGTTTAGCAGCAGGACCCTGAGCCTCTAGTCAAGCAATGTTAATAGCATCAGTATCTCAGTTGTGACAAACATCATTGTCTACAAATACTGTTAGAAACTCCTTAAGTGTCAAAATTTCCTTTCAGTTTACAACAACTAATTTGGGAAGATTGATTTATTAGAGGCTAATTTGAGAAATCACTCTAAATAGTAATTGGCCAATGAGATTATTACCTATTATTCTTTGTTCACATGTCTCATCTGTTGTGAGGATAAGAAAAAAGTATCAAGAAATTATGAATGAGTACAAATTTACTGTCAACAGATAGGATATGAATGGTAAGCCTTACTAAAAAAGCCAATAAATGATTATATTTATTAGTTATGGGTTTCCAAATAGCATTAACTAAAGAAGATAATGAATTACTTTTATAAGTTTAAAAGGATAATTTGTAGAAAAAAGTATTTTTGCTCTTTCAAAATATCTAATAAAAAGGTGATGGGTTATATAACTGTGTTAAATCAGTAGTGCTAAATTTAAAAACAAAGCATTACCTTTGTGAAAAATAAGGACACTGGCTGAACTTACTAGCCATCTCTTGTAGCCAATTTAAAAGTGCTATAGACAAATACTAGTTCTAGTGCTTGCCAACATGAAAGAGGCCCTGGTTCAATCTCCAGTGCTGCATAAAATAAGTCCCTACACATGCCTCTAATCCCAGCACTTGGGTGATCAAGGCAAGAAGATCAAATATTCAATCCCAACAACAACAAAATAACCAAATTTGAGGCCAGCTTGCGATATATATGACCTTTTATAAAATAAATAAATATACAAACACACGGACAAAAGAAACATAGTAGTTTCATGGTATGCTCTTCAAGAAGGCCTCATACAAAAAGCCTCAGAAAATTCCAGGTAAAAGCTCACATGTTGTTGGCCCTAGCCAGCCAAACTGCACGATCACCAAGAGCCCAAATAGCTATCTATGTCAGTTATCACTGGTGACACAACTCTTTGGTCACCATATCCTGACTTGGTCTTCATTGTCTCTTACTTCTTGCTTGGGGTAGGAACTGTATACTACATTTACAATTAGATGTTGTTGTGCCTAAGTAGATGGAAATGATCCTGATTATGTTTAATCATCTTAAATCTATGCTACAGTTAAAAATTTCATAATGGAGATTTATTCATATCTGTCATTTTAGGTCCTCAACAAACAGGAAAAAAGAAACTATCCCCATAATGGATACTATCTCATTTTGATTCGATTTATGAAAATCCCTTTGTGGCCCTCTGAGATATTTTTATAATTATTTATGATCTATAGTTTAAAATAATGTCTTTCTAGTGTCATCAAGATTTCAGTTAAGGTGGGTAGCATCTAGGAGGAACTGGAATAGGGGAAACAGTAATCACAATATATTGTATGAAATTTTTTGATAAAAAGAAAGGAATTTAAAAAGGATTTTAGTTAACGAATAATATAATTTGGAAATATTGTTACTGAAAGTTCTGTATTGGGTCAAGATTTTCATTGGTCTGGTGCAAAGAAACTGAAAATATCTGATAGTTTTACATATTTGATTTTTCAGAGAATTCCAGAATGTATTTGATTGTGAGTACTGAGTGGTGGTTATTCTTGAAAAGAAAAAAGACCTTAGAACTAATTTGGCTTGGATTTTCTTTTAGTTTTGTTTGCCAAGTGTGATTGAAGTCATTGAATCCACTGTAAAAACTTCTGCATGCTGCAAAGGACTTCCAAATTTAGAAGCCCATCTAGAAACAATCTGTAATACCAAGCACATAGAGTTAATGAACAAAGACTTCATGTTTCAAGAACCAGATAACAGATTTGTGGGAAGAAACTACAATTAAGCGGTTATTTCATCTATCATGCTTAAAATTCAAGGCCCATCTTGATTACTGCTTAGATATTTTAGGATGAAGTCTATTTTCTTCATTTTTTAAATTGAATATCGCATTTATTTACATTTCAAGTGTTATCCCCTTTCCTGGTTTCTCCCCTGCTAACTCCCTATCCCAACCCTCTTACCCTATTTCTATGAAGGTGCTCCCCCCAACTCCCACCTCACCACCCCAGCATTCCCCTACACTGGTCTATCAAGCCATCACAGGACCAAGGGCTTCCCCTCCCACTGATGCCAGATAAGGCACCTTCAGCTCCTTCAGTCCTTCTCCTAACTCCATTGGGTCCCTGTGCTCAGTCCAATGGTTGGCTGCTAGCATTTATCTGCATCTGCATCTGTATTGGTCAGGCACTGGCAAAGCCTCTCAGGAGATAGTTGTATCAGGCTCCTGCTAGCAAGCACTTCTTGGCATCTGCAATAGTGTCTGGCTTTGGTGTTTACATGTGGGATGGATCCCAAGATGGGGAAGTCTCTGGATGGCCTTTCCTTCAGTCTCTGCTCCACTCTTTGTCCCTATATTTCTTTTACACAGGAGCAATTTTAGGTTAAAATTTTAGAGATGGGGGTTAGCCCCATCCCTCAACCAGGGACCCATGCCTAGCCTCTGAATATGGTCTCAAAAGGTTCTGCCTCCCCTTTGTGTGCATGTGTGTGGGGGGGTATTTCAGCTAATGTCTTCCCCATGGGGTCCTGGGAGGTTCTTGCTTTCCTGACATCTGGGACTTTCTGGTTGCTACCCCCAGTTTCTTCTTTTTTCGGAAAAATTAATTGCCTAGCAAAGATATGGCTATACTGGATGTACCATGTATATATTGACAGGAAGAGGGTCTCTATATGCTCCTTAGTTCTACTCTATTTGAGATGTCAACATTTGTGAACATACTGAAAGGATTTTTACATAAGTAATACCAGGAGCCCAACTACCCAAGGAGCCAAATAACCTCCTGGAAACAAAATCTTAGGGAAACAAATAATGTAGAATTCAGGGTGTGTTCAAAGATAAATAGGTCAGTTCCATTTAAAAAGATGACCCAAATTACAGCATACTTGTACGATGTTATGACTCAGCTTATTCATAGGTACTTGTACTTTAGTACTAAAGAAATACCAGGAAATTTTTTAGAAGACGTTAAAAAGAAGCAAATGTGATGAGCTGTCCCATATACATTTTCGTGACACACTGTTTAAGCCTGAAACTGATAAGTCAGGAACATTAATATTAGTAATCCCAATGTGAAATGTCATCTTCAGTCCATATAGCCCTCTCAGATAAAGATACCAGCAATTGCATCAAAAAAATGTCCAAGAGCAGTGATAACAGAAAGAACCATCAATAATCATTAGTACCAAGTGGTGCCTTAAGAGGCAGTGGATTGCATAGCTTTGAAAGAGAAGGCAATATTACAGCAAGAAGAGGAAGAAAATTGGAGGCATTATGTGGAATCCAAGAGAACTGTTTCCTCTGGTATCTGAGAAATGTCCTGTCTGTACTCTTAAGCTTATTTTTGATGCACTGGGTCATATGCGGTGTGAAACAGAATAGGCACTCATTTTTTTTAGAGTAAATATGTTCAGAATAATGCAAATAAACAATTGTTAGCATAACTTGAGTTTGTATTCAAGATTATGTGGCCAGGGATAGGAAAATCACCTAAGGTTATCTTATCTTCTTTAGCTAAAATTCAGTATGCAAATATGTGACTCTATTAACAAGTAAAATTAGACACACTATTTAATAATGTGAAGTACCTTATTTTATAATATGTTAATCCATTACTAATATAAAGAATAAAACCAATGGTCTTTCAAATATTGTCAATTAGTGACATCATTGTGATATGTCATTAATACAGTTATCAATTATCAGTAAGAATTATCAACTAATACTTAACTGAAAATTGCAAATATATCTCAAATTGTTCAAATTTCCCATTGTGTTAATTAGCACATTCTGTGGTTGAAAAATACTGAGACCAGAATGGCCATGGCACTGAAGTACTAAAAAGTTATAATAAAACTGAGTTTCTAATTTTATCCTGATTGCTTTCACTCCTGCTGTTACAATATACTTCTTTCTGAGAACATTTTTTAAAAAATGCAATGTGTTTTGTGTGTGTGTGTGTGTGCACCTGTGCATGTGTGTATAGGTAAAAAGTATGACACGTATGGAGGACAAATGAGTCAGGTCTTTTACAATATGAATTCCAGGAATTGAGCTCCAATCTTCAGGTTTGATGACAAGCACTTTGGCCCACTCAGCAAGCCTTTCCCTCAAAGGCTTTTCCCCTCAAAAATTTTAAGAGAGAGTGATGTGTAGATACAGTATTTATTCATAATCACAATATTTTATAACTATTAGAACTCACTGGATGGACTTTTATTTTATTATATAATTCATTTGTGGTTTATATCTTACTTCTCATTTGGTGGATATTGAGTTAATGATAAAAATGCATTTTGGAGATTTGCATGAGTGGAATCTGATAATGGCACCAACCACTAGTTGTAAAGTGCTAGTTTTCATTTTCCACAGAAAATGTGTCTTAGGTAATCAGGAAGGAAAATGAATGGCATGGATTAACATAAAAATATAATAAATAGTTTTTCTTTTTATTTCTTTTTTCTTTCTTTCAAACAGAAAATGTTATTACCTTGAAAGTTATGAAAGTAAATACTAATTCGACTAACTTTGTTTCACATACTCACAGATAAAAGCCAAACATCTTTCATTCCCTTATATGTTTTTATGTTGACTAGCTAATTACACATACAATATCCAGAAGTGTCCTGAGTTGAAGAACTCCAACTATAAATTAAAATTTCCAATGATGTCTATGTCCTGAGTAGAAAACCCTCCAGCCTGGATGGCCTAGAAAGCTCTGCTTGCATAGCAATACTTCAACCCTTGACCACCACACACCAAGAACATCACTCCAAGGCCATTGTTCCATATCATGGTACATCCCCCAGAATGATTCTGTCCTCCTGTTAGAAAACATTTCAAATGCAACAGTGTGTATAAACTGAGAACTGATAAGTACGTTTACAAAGAACTGCTTGAAAAATCCCAGATTAGTGCCATAAAGGTCGGCTTTCACAAAAACAAAGTACTGCTAAGAGTCACATGTTTGATATACTGAACAAAGCTAAATGTTATTTAGTTCTTTTCTTTCCCTTGAGTTTGAGGTTGCTCTAAATCCAGTATCAAAGATTAGCACTACTCTTTTCCGGATCCCCTATCTCTGTTTACTAAATGTATAAACTTAACAGAGAAAAAGATGGCATATGTAAAAGTAAGTAATAGAATAGATATAACAAACATGATAAATATGATAGGATGACAATAAGTTTTAAAAAGGCATTTTTAGATAATTAGAAACATTTTTAACAGTGTCACCATTAGGCAATATTGTGGAATTGTTTATTTTTGTTAGTGTGACAATGACATGGTCATTATGTGGACAAATAAATTCTTTTGGTTAGATAGATGTGCTAAGTACTCAAATGACATCTGGAATTTTATTTGAAATGGTTTACCAAAAAGCAAAGGATGGAAAAGATGTAATGAGTTGTCAAAAGTACATTGGGCATCCAAAATAAAAACGGAATTTAAAAAAATATAAATCTATTGAAGAATAAAGAGAAAGTGCCAGTAAATTTCTTTATAATAGATGATGATGAAAGGCTTTTTAAGCATAGTCTAAAATTCATATCAAAGAGAAATAAAAATCTTAATTTTTAATGGCAACTGAACAAAAACCATGGAAAGTATTTGCAACTGACAGCAAAGTGAACTAACATTCATGATTTATAAAGAAATATCAATCATACTCCAGAGCAGGCCTCATGCTCAGAAGTGGCTGGACAACACAAAATGAACTCCACGTTTTTGTGTCTGCTCTTGTTGTTTATTTGTTTTGTTTGGGTAATTTTTGTCTTTTCAGTTGTTCATTTGCTTGCTCACATATTTCAGGATTTTTCTGGGGATGGGGTGGGGTTAAAAACATAAAGTTGGATGGATTGGGAGTCAAGGAGACCAGGGAGGAGTTGGCTTAAGGGAACAGATACCATCAAAATGCATCATATGAAAAGAGCCAATAAAAAGAAATTGTGCAAATTGACTATCAAAGGACAAACATTTTAACAGAAATGGGAGTAAGATGTGAATTCATAGCTCATGGGGAAAAAGTATATATTGCTCATAAATATAAAATTGTTCAATTTCAGTTGTAATGAAATATATAAGGGAATTTTCAGCAGTTACTTTCAGAACACGTACTCATATAATTTGGCAGTATTTTTTAAAAATACTGATTTTTCCTTTGATTAAACAATTACACTGAAAATTTGCATCTATAGGGATACCTTATTTATGAATACAAAACTATTTGTGGCTGTATTGTTGATGCAGTAAAACATTGGAAATATAACTTTTTCTTGGCTTATTCTTTAAAGTATGAATGTATTTAATAAAGCATGAGAACTTTCTATGTCTCTATATGAAATGGCACAGGAAGAGCTCACACTATAAAGCTGAATGGTCAAAAAAAGTAAGGAAAGAAAGAGTATGTATAGCATACCTCTTTGTAGGAGGGATGTAAATAGTAATGACACATGCCTTTGTTTTTTTGTATATATGTAAAGAAATAGTATTTACTAATTCAGAGCAGTAAACGGAGGCAATAAGAACACAATTTCTCTCCTTTTTTGGTAAACATGTTTATTTTGCTTTGGTTACCATTTAAAAATAAAAAAGAATGTAAATATAAATATATTATAAATTGATAAAGTACCCCATTTTCCCCAGCATATAAACTCTACCTTTATTGTGTTTTCATACTATTTAAGGTAGTCTATTTTATATACATTATTTTCTAATACTCTTCAAGTCTACTATAAGTTTAAATTTCTTTTTTACTTGACCCTACAAAGCTATGAATTATCTTGGCTGTGGAAATCCTGTCTCAAGAACAGCACAGTGTATGGTATGTGGTAATTGCACAGCAACTTTTGTTCTGAATAAATGTAGTTCCTTCTGGTCCTCTCTGAATTAATGCGTATCCACCCACAGCATTTTGTTTCTATTTTCTTGGGTTTTCTTTCTCATGAACTACAATTATTTTTACTTATCATGTTTTATTTTATTTTAGTTTAGTTTTTGTCTTAGAGATTGTAAATCCAGGTGATCAATTAAGCTGGTGAATTAAGAAACCTTGAAAAGCAAGAAAACTTTTTCTACAGTTATAACACCATTAGGAAATGGTGCCATTACTGTAATATCTAAGATAAGTTTCTAATAAAATGAGAGCTTCTCATTAGAGGAAAATAATTTCTTTGTTCATTACATATCCTTAAGCCCTTTATTCAAGGACATGTAGAATTTGTTTAGCCATTTTTTAAAAATGGCTTTTGAAAATCCTTTTGTTTCCTTTTCAGAGTTGCAAGGATTAATTCTGAAAGATATTAGCAGCATATATGCAGACTTCCATAAACCATCAAGAGTAGAATGGCATTAATAAATACAAATCAAGTTATAAGACTGATGGATGATACAGCACATAAATGCTAGCAAGGCATGTAAAGTTGTTTAACGCAGCTGAAATAACTTACTTATACAGTTACTTATGTAGTAAAAATGTAAGCGTATTAATTTATTGTATGGGGGTATATAGATGTGCATGCATAGTGAGAGTGTGAAACTTGGAGGCCAACTTTCTGAAGTTGGTTCTTCTGGGAACTGAACTCAGGTCATTCATCTTCAATGCAAGGACTTTTACCTTCTGATCTCACATGTAGAAAATATTTTCGAGCAACTATTATTCTGGGTATTTTGAGGTACTAAGAAATGAAATAAGGGGGACTATAGTGTTGGTTCAGGGATTAAGAGCACCTCTTCCAGAGGACCAGGGTTCCATATTCAGCATCCACATGGCAGCCCAACCAGTCTCTAACTCCAGTTCCAGGCATCCAGTTTCTAGCTTCAAGGATCTTGCACACACACACACACACACACACACACACACACACACACACAGGCAAAACACTCACACGTTAACACATTAAACAAAAATAAAGAAAAATAGGAAACAAAAGAAATAAAACAAGGGGGAGAGAGGGGGGAGAGGGAGAGAAAGAGAGAGAGCTCTTGCTGCAGTTAAGAGCATTTGCTGCTCTGATTGAATACCTGGATTTCATTGTGATCTCATGGAAGCTCAGACTTTCTGTACCTCTAGCTTCAAGGGATCTCACATGCTCTTCTGGCATCCATAGACACTAAGAGTGCATGTCGTGCACAGACACAAATTCAGGGTAACACACATAAAATAAAAATAAATCTAAACAAAAAATTATGATCTTTTTCTTTAGTGAAGCAGTATGCTACCATTGTTAAAATATAAGATTAAATAAATAAGACTTCTTTTTTGAAACAGTGCTTCTCTCCTTACTAATTTATATGATATTCAAGAAAGTTATTTCAAAAGTATGCTTAAGTTTTAGCTTTTGTCAACTATGGGCAGTTATAACTGCTTAAAAGTTTGTTATAAAATGTTAAATATTTAATATACATACAAAGTGCTATATATTGCTTGGAAAATAACAAACATTGTGAAAATGTCCGTATTTAGTCTTGTATTAGAACTTTACAGAGGGCTGGAGAGATGGCTCAGTGGTTAAGAGCACCGACTGTTCTTCTGAAGGTCCTGAGTTCAAATCCCAGCAACCACATGGTGGCTCACAACCATCCGTAATGGGATCTGATGCCCTCTTCTGGGGTGTCTGAAGACACCTACAGTGTACTTACATATAATAAATAAATGTATCTTTAAAAAAAAAAGAACTTTACAGAAGCTAGAAGTTTGTTTTCTATAAAGAACCTCTTCATAATATCTTTCATATTTATAGGATATGTTCCATATGATCTCATTATTCCACATTCATGTAAACAGAGTAAGTATAAAGTCAGCATCAACCATTTTCCATTATAAAATATTTTTTAACATGACATATCCATAATCATAGAAGTTGAGAAGTGGAAGCAGGAGGATCAGCAGTCTGAACTGCATGACGTGCTGTCACAGGAAGATGTCTTTCAGATGCTTTCATATCTCTCTCTCTCTCTCTCTCTCTCTCTCTCTCTCTCTCATGTATCTGTCTATCCATCCACCCTCCCACCCACCCACCCACCCACCCACCCATCTACCCACCCATCCATCATCTATCTATCTATCTATCTATCTATCTATCTATCTATCTATCGATGTGTGTGTGTGTGTGTGTGTGTGTGTGTGTGTGTGTGTGTGTGTTTGACAGGAAGCATCACCTCTTAACCTCCATCTTCCTAGTATCTCCAACTCTCTCTCTCTCTCTCTCTCTCTCTCTCTCTCTCTCTCTCTCTCTCTCAGTATTTTTGACTCAATGAATTTAAATCTAGCTGGATTAATTGCTTGAATTATTTTTTACAAAACTAGCTTCATAACTGCATACATATATTATTTGATATTTGTTATGTGTTATTTACCTTAACACAGAGTGATAAAATATCAGTGACAACCAATTTATAAAAAAAAATTTACAATGCACCACAGTTTGGCAGTCCATCATCATTTAGCTCATTGCCTTTATTACTGTGGTGAGACAGTACAATATGGTGTGAGTGTGGGACAGAGAAAGTTGCTCACTTCCTGACAACCAGCAAATAAAGAGCATTGAAAGAGGGCTAGGGTCCCAATGGTGTTTCAAATGGAGTCCTCTAATATCCTTCCTTCCTTCTACTTGGCCTCACTTAGACTCAGTCCTTAACATTAAGACCTTTGGGGAACTTTCAAGATCCAAACTGTTCTTGAGACTGGCTGATTTCATGCAATGGGATCCAAACTCTTTTTGAGATTGGCTGATTTCTTGCAATGGGATAAATATATATATTTCTCCCATGTACTTTTATAGCCGGTTAGCTTTAGTGTTGAATAATGTTCCATTTCAAATTAATTATAATTTACCCATTAACATACTGAAGGGCATCTTGGATTTTTTCTAGTGCTAGAAATTATGGACAAAATTGCTATAAACATTCATGTGCAGGGTTTATGGACCATATTCTGAAAGTGCTAGGATTACAGATGCGAGCCTCTGAGCCAAGCTCTACTTTTGTATTTCCATTTCGGTTTGTAGGGTTTTGTGAGGTGCCTTTTTCAGGTGCCAGGTACTTCAGCTCTTGTTGAATGACTCTATTTTCTTCATTGTGTTGTTTTCACTCATGTTGACATCTGACAATATTTATTTTCTAAACTCTATATTTTGGTCCATTGACCTATTTGTCTTTTTTTTTTTTTTACCAATTGTCTCCAATATTGTAGGTTTTTTTCTATTAAGTCTTGAGATAGGATAGTGTCTGACATTCAACTTAGCTTTTCTTCAACAACAGTTTTTATATAATTTTAAATGGCATTCATGCCTTCAATTTTGTGAATTGGTTGTCCTGTTTTTATGTTCATTTTGTAATGAACTTGTCTTGCTAACATCATTTAAAGACAGGTTAGAGAGTGAGGATATAACTCAGATGGTAGAATGCTTGTCTATCCTGAACAAGGTCTTTGTTGTGCTTACCTGTAATCATAATGCTTAGGAAGGAAGATAGGAACTTCAAAGTTATCTTTATCTACCTAGAGAGATTGAGGGTGATCTAAAAAAATAGAGACCATGTCCTAAATAAATGAATTAATTAATTAAAAAAATAAAATAAAACTGGCCAGATTGATGGCCCAATGGTAAAAGTGCTACATAAACATAACAAACTGAGTTTCATTCCCAGAGTGTACCAACTCCTGAACATTGTCTTCTGCCTACCACAGTTCCACATGCATGCGCATACACACACACACACACACACACACACACACACACACACGTACTCTTGCATGTGCATGCTAACTAATGATAATAAGAATAAGAATACTTTTTTGTTTTTACTAGATAGGGTTACTCTGTGTAGCCCTAGCTGTCCTGGAACTTGCTCTGTAGACCATGCTGACCTTGAACTCATAGAGATCTGCCTGTCTCTGTCTCCCAAGTACTAGTATTAAAGACATGTGCCACTACCACCTGGCATAACAATACATTTTAAAGGATAGTTTAAATACTTTTATTCTGTGTACATAAATATTATTTACAATTAATGAAGTTATATTTGCTTCCTTTGACTCATTAAACCTCCTCTTATTTCTTCTCTTAATCTTTTCTAAAATATATAGCACAATGTTGGATAGAAAAGCGTTAGTAAGTATTCTAGTTCTTTTAGGTTACTCTTAGGGAATAAAACCTTTAGTATGGTATTTGCTTAGATTTTTAGTTCAAATCTTTTAATAGCATAAAGAAGTTCTCTCTTTTTTAAATATTATTACTTTTATTTATTTTATCCTTTGCCCCTCTCCCAGTCCACCCTCCCACAATTTCTCATCCCATTCCTCTTCCCCCTTGCCTCTGAGAGGCCCTGTACCAGCCCTCTACCTTCCCTAAGGCCTCAAGTCACTCTAGGATTAGGCATATCTTCTCACACTGAGGCCAGACCCAGCAGTCCTCTGCTATATATGTGTAGGGGGCCTTGTACCAGCTGGTGTATGCTGCCTGTTTGGTGGCTCAGTGTCTGAGAGATCTCAGGGACCCAGGTTAGTTGAGACTGCTGGTCTTCCTATGTGGTAGCCCTCCTCCTCAGCTTCTTCCAGCCTTTCCCAATTGAAGCACAGGGATCCCCAACTTCAGTCCAATGGTTGGGTGCAAATATCTGTGTCTGTTTCACTCAGCTGCTTGTTAGGCCTCTCAGAGTACAGCTATGCTAGGCTTCTATCTATAAGCACACCATGACATCTGTAATAGTGTCAGGACTTGGAGCCTCCCCTTGAGATGGATCCCAAGTTGGGCCAGTCATTGGGGCCATTGGACCTTTTTTCCCTCAGTCTCTTCTCCATTTTTTGTTCCTGCAGTTCTTTTAGACAGGAACAATTCTGAGTCAGAGTTTTGACTATGGGATGCAACCCCATCCCTCCACTTGAATTTTCTACTGGAAGTGGACTCTACAAGTTCCCTTTCCCCACTATTGGGCATTTCATCTTTGAGTCGTGAGGGTCTTTCACCTCCCAAGTCTCTGGTACATTCTAGAGGGTCCCCTACCTCCTACTTCCTGAGGTTGCATATTTCAATTCAATCTGCTGCCCCCAGGACTTCTCTCCTGTTTCCTCCCCCCCCCCATACCTGATTATATTCCCCATTTCCCCTCCAACTCCCCTCTCCCACTTAGGTCCCTCCCTCCCTTTGCTTCAAACTTCTCAAGTGGAATTGCAACATCCTCACTTGGGCCCTTCTGCTTGCTAACCTTCCTGAGTTCTATGGATTGTATTCTAGATCTTCTGTACTTTTTTGGCTAATATCTGCTTATTAGTGTGTATATACCATGCATGTTCTTTTGGGTCTGAGTTACCTCACTCAGGATGATATTTTCTATTTCCATCGATTTGCTTACAAAACTCATGATGTCCTCATTCTTAATAGCTGAATAGCATTCCATTGTGTAAATGCTAACCTCCAAAAAAAAAAAAAAAAAAAAAACCTCCAAATAACCCAATCACAAAAAGAGGTATAGAGCTAAACAGAGATTTCACAACAGAGGAATCTCGAATGCCTGAGACGCGGTTATAAAGAAGTGTTCAAAGTACCTAGTCATCAGGAAAATGCAAATCAAAATGACCCGGAGATTCCACCTTACACCAATCAGAATAGCTGCTCATAATTAATATCCATTATTTAACTTCAAAATCCAGACACAAAATCTAGGGCAACTATGATCACAACCTTCTCTTAAGATTAGCTATATATGTGTAGTTTAAAAACTCAGGGGACAGCACATATTGAAGAGGATGTGGACAAAGAGGAAGAACACTCTTCCATTGCTGGAAGGAAGGACTGCAAACTGGTACAACTACTCTGGAAATCAATCTGGAGGTTCTTCAAAAAATTGCAAATACATCTACCTGAAGAACCAGCTATTCCACTCTTGGTCATATACCCAAAAGATGCCCCATGACACCATAGGGGCACATGCTCCACTGTATTCATTTCAGCCTTATCTGTAATAGTCAGAAGCTGGAAACAACCCAGATGTCCCACAACTGAAGAATGGATATAGAAGCTCTTTTTTATTCATACTTTGCAATTTGTTTCTAATGATGAAGGGTTATTGAATTTATTAAATTACTTACCATAAAGCAAAATGTTCATTTAGACAGTGTTGAGTTTATTACCTTGTATGGGAATGTATTTCCCTTTACAATCAGCAATGAGTGTTCTTTTATTTTGATAAGTACATGTATCAATGTCCCTTAGGCATGCCCTCAACTTTCAGCCTGAGATTTCAAATGGGGGTAAGAGGCAGAGTCTTGCACTGCAGTACAAGACAGATACACTTAGTCAGTTGTCTGACTTGTCTGAAGAACATCCAGTAGCTGCAGGTGTGTGTGTGTGTGTTTGTGTGTATATGTGTATGTGTGTATACATACCATTGAAGCAGATTGTTCTTTTTGTGTATAAATAAAATGTTGTTCTATCCATTAATTAACTCCAAAATCCAGATGCAATGGGCAAGAATGATCATAGTTCTCTCTTGAGATTAGTGGTACATATGGGTACATATGTAGTCTCCTGTTTATGAGTTAGAATAACACTACTTGCTCATAAATAATTGCTATTTTTGTGCTATGGATGTCATTTAATTGATAGAGTCTTTGCTGAAGATGTTTGAAGCCCTGGGTCAAACTTCTAGCACCTCTTAAAACTTGCCTAGTAACACTTGCCTATACTCCTAACAGTTAGTGTGGGAGGCAGGGCAAAAGGGGAGTTCAAGGTCTCTCTGAGCTACATAGGTAGAGGCTAGCCTGACCCATATTCCACATTCCATATTCCATATTCCATAGTCCATATTCCATATTTTGTTGCTCTCACCACAAAAGCCCTAGGAAACAAAAACTATACTACTTTGTATAGCAACTCTGCTTCTGCTTCTAAAGAGTGTTACTGCTTTCTGGAACATACTAATTAAAGTTTAGAATGAGTATACAACTATCTTGAAATGACTAAGAATATCCATTTTCTTCTATTATCTAAAAGAATATGGGTAAATTGTTATTATTTCTTACTTTTAAATTTTCAATGAGTTTAAACTTTCAAATCTGAGTTTGTAGTTTAGTTTATGTAAAGTTTTTTTGAAAATTGCATGTATAATTTTGAAATTAACTGGTTGATTTTGTAGTATGTTCATGGATGTTTTTCTGGTATGTATGTCTATGTACCACATATGTGCCTGGTGCTAGTAGAGACCAAAAGAAGAAATCAATCCCA
Organism: Apodemus sylvaticus; assembly: GCF_947179515.1. Taxonomy (NCBI): domain Eukaryota; kingdom Metazoa; phylum Chordata; class Mammalia; order Rodentia; family Muridae; genus Apodemus; species Apodemus sylvaticus. Next base: position 68,930,115 of record NC_067495.1, read on the forward strand.
TCTGTGTGAGTGTGTATATGCTCAGCCCAGGGCGTAGCACTATTAGAACATGTGGCCTTGTTGAAGTAGGTGTGTCATTGTGGGTGTGGGCTTTAATACCCTAGCCCCTAGCTGTCTGGAAGTCAGTATTCTGATAGTAGCCTTAAGATGAAGAGATAGAACTCTCAGCTCCTCCTGTACCATGCCTGCTTGGATGTTGCCATGTTCCCACCTTGATGATAATGAACGGAACCTCTGAACCTATAAGCCAGCCCCAATTAAATGTTGTCCTTATAAGAGTTGCCTTGGTCATGGTGTCTGCTCACAGCAGTAAAACCCTAACTACAACAGTAACATATATTATATATAGTTTAATATTATGTTATATATTATATGTGTGAAACTTATATAATGAAGGTAAGCTAAATGAAATTGCCAAAACATAGGGGAGACAGAGCCCCACCTAGCCATTTTGTCATCAAATGAAGTTTCAAGTCCACTTACTGGATTACATCTAATGTAGTTGGTCAAAGGTCAAAGGGGGGCCAAAGAGGGGCCCATGGGAAGTTCCAAACCACCTAGGCTATTGCCAAGATTATAGGTCGTTCTCCAGAAACTGAAGACAAGACCTCATTGCTGAAGACAGCACCTCCACAACTCATTGAACATGGAGAAGATGAGTGGCACCTACATAGAGCCTCACCTTACATCTTTGGTGCTTGGTCTACATGCTACCAAAAGAGAAACAAACACCAATCCAGCCACAAAAGCTTTGACAATAGTGTCCTGACTACAAGATAGGCTGGTGGTACAAAGTTTTTGAGAAAGAAGAAACATGACTTATGACTCCTATACCCTTCACTCCGTGGAAATGGGACCAAGAACTAGATATTAGATAACCCAGAAACCAAGTGTAAAGTCAAAACTAAATACTACTGCTCTTTTAAAAAATTTATTTTATTTATGAGTACACTGTAGCTGTCTTCAGACACACCAGAAGAGGGCATCAGATCCCATTACAGGTGGTTGTGAAGCCACCACGTGGCTGCTGGGAATTGAACCCAGGACCTCTGGGAGAGCTGTCAGTGCTCTTAACCACTGAACCATGTCTCCAGTCCAATACTACTGCTCTTAAAAAAAGCAATAAAATGATTCCCAGTAACGTTAAGTTATACTCATAGATGAGTGCCTTTTTCAGCCTTCATCAGAGAAACTTCCTCATGCAGCAGATGGGAACAAATATGGAGACCTTTAGCCAGACATTGTGCAGAGATGAGACACCTTGGAACAATCAGCAGTAAACAGGATGTCTTCAAATTCTTCCCTCAGGCCTCAGGGAACGCTAGGGAAGAGGAAGTAGAAAGTAAGAGCCAGAGGGGATGGTGGACACCTGGAGAAAGAGGCCCTCTAAATCAACATGACATGATGGAAGCTCTTAGGAATGCAGAGACTGAAGCAGCAAATAGTCTACACCAGGTCTTTTGCATATATGTATGTCATGGTTCACAGTTTACTGGTTTCCTGGGATCCCTGAGTGTGAGAATAAGTAGATCTGTTTCTTGTGTCTCTTTTTTCTCATTGTCTGGGTCTTTTTGGATTAGTTTTTATTTATCATATATCATATCACATCATATTATATATTATATTATATTTATTACTATCCATTAGAAGCTTGTTTGTTTTCTAATGAGAGACAGAAAGGGGGACAGGAGGTAGGGACAAATGGGGAGAGGTAGAGGGAGAGGAAACTATAACTAGGATATATTATATGAAGAAAAATCAAATTTTAATAAAAGGAAAACAGCAGATTGGTTTTTAGAACTTGAGGTCCTCACTTTACTGTGTATTATCTAAAAGTTCTTGGGAAAGTATCTCAACAGTGAAAGCTTGTTTCCCAAACCCAGATGATACAGGTATTAATAGTGTGTACCTCATTTAACTGTGGCAATTATGTAAGTAAATGCATACAAAATGTTTGCTATTATGAAAATAATTATCATGTCTACTCAGTTCTAAAATATATAATGAGTACTATATACTAGAAATACACTCAAATGATTGTACAAATTGGTTTATGTGGGGTTTTTTTTTCAGTAAATTTTATTATATCTTGTATTTTGGCCACAGAATTTATTGCTGAACAGATGATGGAAAATCACATTCAACACTATAAACAGTTTTTACTTAATGAGATCATATCAATATTAAGTATGTTACTTACAGAATCATTAAAAAGAAGCTTTGTGTTGACTGTACACTACACTGTTGCCTGTGCTAAGAGCAATAACATGCATTATCTAATAGCTTTATTGTTTTAGGATTTGGGTAATATTATTATGACCATTCTGCACAAAAAGTAGAAGCTGAATTTTATAATAATTAAATCTAGCTCAAAGTCATAAGACAATTACAACATCTAGGATTCAGAAGCTAACCACTAGAGTCCATAAATTTGATCATTACACTGACAATATGTGAAATGTGAATGTATGTGTTTGGGAGAGTCTTGGGAAAGACTAAATATAAATTATTCTATTTAGAAAATAGAATTTTTTCAAGGTACCAAGACTCTTAATTAGTACTATTGGGAAGAGAAATCAGAAAAATATGAAAATAATTACTGAAAAATTATCAACTTCCTTTACCATAAGTCAAAATTTTTTTGTTTTGTCTTGGTTTTGGACAATAAGAAAAGTCTATAGTAGTAACTTGTGCTGACTACCCTTTTATTAACTTAACACAAGCTAGAGTTATCTGAAAGGAGGGAAATTCAATAGAGAAAAATGTCTTTGTGAGATCAGGTGTTAAGACATTTTCTTAATTACTGATTGAGGGGGGAGGGCAGAGTCCATGGTTGGTGGTGCCTCCTCTGGACTGGTGATCTTGAGTTCTATAAGAAAGTAGGCTGAGCAAGCCTTGGGAAGCAAGCCAGTAAGCAGTACCCCTCCAGGGCCTGTGAGTCAGCCCCTGCCTCCAGGTCTCTTCTCTGCTTGATTTCCTGTCTTGACTTCCTTTAATAATGAACAGAAATGTAGAGTATAAGCCAAATCAACCCTTCCCTTCTCAGCCTGCCAATAGTTCATAGTGTTTCGCCACAGCAATAGAAACCCTAACTAAGACATAACAAAAATAAAATAAATAAAATCTCAAAGAAATCTATAAAGTGTGTGGGAAGATGGGGGAGGGGAGTTAAACCAGACTCTTTGGAAGAAATAAAACCTAAAATATCATCCTCCAGCATAGTGTTATTTAATCTCTTTTTATGGTAACTGAATTAACCTTTTCCTCTTGTGGAATCAATGGCACTGATGAAAGAGGACTGCATCAATAGCTTTTTTTATCTAGGTATCAGATTTTTTCCCCTCCAAGTATTAGAATGTTTTGAAAACTGTTGTTGATTTTGCCTGTAATTCTATTATTTGATGAAACCCTCAATTATAAGTACTCTGGGACAATGGATGACAGAACATTCTATCCTGTCGGAATTCTGTGCGGAACTGATGAAGGAAAAAAAAATTCTCGAAAAGTCTCTGCTTTCCTGGGTGCCAGACGTTTTTCTTCCATGAGCCAGTGGTGCCCTCTAGTGATTGTACCAATAAACCGCAATTTGTATGTTGTCAGAACCCTGAACCCAATACTTATCTGGAAGTGTCCTAAGGTTGCTTTCTTTTCTTGCACATCACTTCATCCCAGCTGAGGAATAAAAGTGAAGAATTACTCAGCCAAACATTGTATGTTAATTCATCTGAGCTCTACTGCTGTTATTCTTGTTTTCTTTACAGTTGGCCAAGAACAAAAGAAGGCTACCAAAATGTAGCATGTGTGTGTGTGTGTGTGTGTGTGTGTGTGTGTATGATTTCAATATTTACATGTTGATGTCTGTGTGTCATATGCCTTGTCCTTCATATTTTAGAAAAGTCAGGAAGGAAGACTTCAGGTGTTCTGAATGACATTGCTCATGATACATGCAATAACCAAGGCTTTTGAAGACCACCAAAATTATCTTTATTTTGAAACAACCAAAGTATTGTATATTGAACACATAAAATGTAACTGTACATGCAATTCTAGTTAAATATACAGCTGAAACATGTATATTATTTCTTGTTGGTTATCATCAGAGGAGTAAGTAATACCCTGGAATTTCATTCAGCTCTAAAGAAAATAAAGTTTTCAGGTAAGTCGATGGATTTAGAAATAATCATTTTGAATGGGATAACAGCCCCCAAAAGACAAACTTCACATGTTTTTACATGGGAATCTTAACAACTAATATTTAAATTTATGTTTAATTTTCCATAAAGGTAGACCCTATGGATTTAGAAAGAAACCATGGGTGGGAAACTAGAAGAAAGGTCTTGGGGGAGGGTTGAAAATCATAGGTGGAATGAAGAGAAAAGGGTTGGAATGACAGTGGACTGGTTAGTACGTTTTAATAACAAACTTGTCATGAGCTAGGGTCATCTGGGAAGAAGAAACCTCTCTGAAATCGACTCCATCAAATAGAACTGAAGTCAAATCTGTGGGGATTTCTTAATTAATGATTGATGCAGGAGGGTGAGTAATGCCACCCCTTGGCCGGTGTTCCTGAACTATATAAGAAAGTAAACTGAGAAATACCTAGGAAGCAAACCAGCAAGCAGTGTTTCCTCTCAGTCACTGCTAGGGTTCCTATCTTGGCTTTCTTCAATGATACGCTATAACTGGTGAGATGAAATTAAACTCTTTCCTCTCCACATTTAATCATGGTAAGTTTTTCTTTCTCAGCAATGGGAAGCAGAAAAAAACAAACAAAACCAAAATACTATTCAGAGCATCCTGGAAGAGGGGGAGGAAAGAAAATGAGATCAGAGATCATAGGACTGTAGTGAACAGATGTCTTGTATATGTAACAGGTTCACTGTACTCATGAACTCATAAAATTTGTAGATACCTTCATAAGAACTGCAAAAAAAAAAAATCAAGACAGCCAACATTTAGCATGGAGTGGGTGTGTCTCATCAGTGGTAATGCATTGTTGGGAAGCTATCCCTAATAGGTCAACCATGCTCCAGTGGATCTGATAATGTATAGGCAGCACAAACTGAACTCAGTGAGTTATTTTAAAAAAGAGCACATAATGTTGGACAGTGGTAGAGGGGTGATGAGGGGAAGGATATGGGAGGAATTAGGGGAGGAATACACATTAAATATGAATAAAGTACATTGTATGCATTTATGAAATTATCAAATGTTTAATAAAAGTATTATTGAAAAGGTTGGTCCAGGTAAACTAGCACACCATTTCTAAAAGCAGATTTTTTTTTCTGTTTAAACTTTTAAGAAAATAGAAATATTTAAGAAGACAAACCGACAACATTACAACATTACAATAATATGCTTAATTTTTTAAATTTCCAACAATACTATGAAGTCATCCTTGTTAGAAAACAAAATTCATATTCACAAAAGTCATCCAAAACAAATTATCCAAACAGTTTAACAAATCCTTTTTGGATAAATGTTTTAGTGCATATTTGTGTGATTTGTGTGTGTGTGTGTGTGTGTGTGTGTGAAACAATATATGCATATTAGTATAAGTGTGTACATGTGCATGATTGCATGTGTGAGAGAGAGCATATATGTGTGTGGATGTGGTATATGTGTGTATGGTGTATGTACATGGCAAAGTTGCATGTGTACATACATACAAGAGGCTAGGGGAATGTGTTGACTGTACTAGTCCATAGTTCTCTACCTTATTCCTTTGAGGCACAGTTCCTTGCAAAGCCTGAATCTAGACTTGAACCCAACAAGTTCTTGAAATTCTCCTGTCTCCATCTCCCACAGCACGAGGCACAGAGAAATGTGGCCTCTCCAGGCTTTTTTTTTTTTCCTCGAAAGTCAGAGGTACTTGGATTATAACCCAGGTTCCCATGTTTACATAGCAAGAGCTCTTACCCACTAAGTAATCTTTCCAGCCCCCTAAATTTTCTATTTAAAAATAATGTTGTATTACAGGATACCCTCAGAGAAAACGTCCCAAGATACCTGAACAAATCATATAGAGTCTTTATTTACCACAGGCCTAGCTGTTCCAGAAAATATAGTGGGAGCAGCCTAACGTCCAACTTGTTTGAGTTTTTAAAGTCAAAATCTACAATTGTGACATATACAGAAAGGCAGCTTCAGACATCTGCTGCAAGCAAGCGTTGTTTACAGAAGTGGAGAGATAGCAGGTAAGTGGTCAGGCAGTTCTTCAGATCAGGAACACATGGTATAGGAATTTAGGGCTGGTCCAGAGACCAGATTACTTTAGGAGTTTATTGCTGGTCTAGAAATCAGATTATTCTAGGGGTTTATGGCTGGTCTGGAGCCCAGTTTACTCTAGGGTTTTATGACTTATCTAAGTGACCAGAGAAGAGTTTATGCAAGATAGTTTTAGCTTAAAAGTATTCTTAGGAATACTTCTATGAGTTGGCATAAATTTTCAGTACCCACTACAGTTACACACAATTCTTAAGAATAGACGTGGGTTTTTTTTTTATTAAATATGTTTTATTGCTTCTTGAGAATTCCATACAATATACTTGATCATATTCACCCCGTCTCCATTTCTCCCTCTCACTTCATGACCTCCTCCTTAAAAAAAAAAAAAAATCCCTCTGTGTAAATATACCACATTTTCTGTATCCATTCCTTCATTGAGGGATACCTGGGTTCTCTCCAGCTTCTGGATAATATGAATAGGGCTGCTATGAACATAGTGGAGCATATGTCCTTATTACATGCTGGGGAATCCTCTGGGTATATGCCCAGGAGTGGTATAGCAGGGTCCTCCAGTAGTGTCACGTTCAGTTTTCTGAGGAGCCTCCAGACTGATTTCCAGAGTGGTTGTACCTTCTTGCAATCCCACCAGCAGTGGAGGAATGTTCCTCTTTCTCCACATCCTCGTCAACACCTATGGTCTCCCAAGTTTTTAACCTTAGCCATTCTGACTGGTGTGAGGTAAAATCTCAGGGTTGTTTTGATTTGCATTTCCCTAATGACTAATGATGATGAGCATTTCTTAAGGTGCTTCTCAGCCATCACAATTTCTTCAGGTGAAAATTCTTTGTTTAGATCTGCACCCCATTTTTAATAGGGTTATTTGTTTCCCTGGGGTCTAACTTCTTGAGTTCCTTGCATATATTGGATATTAGCCCTCTATCAGATGTAACATTGGTGAAGATCTTTTCCCATTTTGTTGGTTGCCGATTTGTCCTTTTGACAGTGTCCTTTGCCTTACAGAAACTTTGTAATTTTATGAGGTCCCATTTGTCAATTCTTGATCTTAGAGCAAAAGCTATTGGTTTTCTGTTCAGGAAGTTTTCCCCTGTACCGATGTCCTCAAGGGTTTTCCCCAGTTTATTTTCTATTAGTTTCAGTGTGTCTGGTTTTATGTGGAGGTCCTTGATCCATTTGGAGTTGAGCTTAGTACAATGAGATAAGAATGGATCAATTCATAATCTTCTGCATGCTGACCTCCAGTTGAACCAGCACCATTTGTTGAAAAGGCTATCTTTTAAAACAATTCATGACATTTGTAGGCAAATGGTTGGAACTGGAAAATATCATCCTAAGTGAGGTAACCCAATCACAAAAGAATATACATGGAGTGCAATCACTGATACGTGGATATTAACTAGCCTAGAATCTCTGAATACCCAAGACACAAGTAGCATATCAAATGACTCCCATGAAGGAGTAAGGAGAGGGCCCTGATCCTGGAAAGGCCTGATCCAGCATTGTAGGGGAGTACCAGGACAGAGAAAAAGGAGGGAAGTGATTGGAGTATGGGTTTAGAGAAGGCTTATGGGACATATGGGGAGGGGGGAACTGGGAAAGGGGAAAGCATTTTGGAATGTAAACAAAGAATTTAGAAAAGAAAAAAAAAAGAAAAAAATCCCTCTGAGTACAATTTGTACTAGGCATATATACTATGAAGCATGAGGATATGCACTGAAATGTGATGACCTTATCAGGAATCATACCCCTAAAAGCTATCTGCCCTGTGGAAGCCATCAATTTGACAAGAGCTCCTCAGAAGTAAAGTCTCATGAGCTCTTCTCCCATTCATGTGAGAATGGTGATTATCTTAATTTTGTGCAGGTCGTGTGCAGCCAAACACAGCTGCTCTGAGTTGGCATGTTGTTGTCTATCATGTTCTCCCAATTGTGACATTTTGTCTAAATTGAGACATTTGCCCAAGGAAGAAAGGGACAGTTCAGTCATCTCAGTTAGTAAACAGGAGGTGAATAAAGGGTCTTGTATCCTGTGGGGGATAGGAAACAAGTGTGTGGAGTATTCTTGGGGTCTTCTAACAAGCAGGAAATCCCAAGAAAAACAGTTTGCTCAGCAGTGGCGAAGAGAATCAGGAGACTCACTGCAGAAAGGAAGAAAGATGTTGGACTGTAGAGGTGCTTGTAAACTGTGGACAGAGCTCCAGGGCTGCAATTTGGGGAACTGTCACTCTTGTTGAGATGAATCAGCTGCTTCTGCATTATTCCTGCTTCTTGTTCATACTCCTTCACCCATACTCTAGTTAGTAACCCCAATTAAAAACTCTTTGGTTCAACAAATTGAACATTGGTGCAACAAATTCAATTTTAGTCAATTGAAGGCTTCCTTTCTAGGGTGAGTAGACACGTGTGTGATGCCTCTCCCCCCAGAAAATACCTATTGCATAACACTTGACACTCAAACAGAGACAGAACCAAAGGCAAGTTTCAAAGGAGTGATTTCCTGGTTCTGGCTATGACTAGCAAGGCATGCAACTGAGGCACAGCAATTGTAACTTCAAAACTAAGACATGTGTTTTTTTCCCATTTCTTAAGACTTGGAGATTGAAGGGAGAAAAGAGTACAAGTACAAGTTAAAACTGTGGTCAAAAACCCTTCCTGGGATCCAAGAACTTGGAAAGAATCAGAGTGGAGAGGAAGAGAACAAGGTAGAAGTGATAGAAGATATCTATCAGGTCTGAACTTTATTAGAAAGGAAGGGGAAAAGGAGAAATATGAGAGAGAAGAGGAGGAGTAGGATAAGAGAAGAAAGGAGAATAGAGAGGAGAATGAAGAGGAAAGAAGAGAAAAAAAAAGATCTGTGATCCAACAATCATATGGGGGCCTTACCAATGGTTTAATACAAGAAACTGGTAATCAAGGAGTGAATACTTGGCTCATTAATTTATGGAATCAGAGAAGAGGTTTTTATTTTTATTTTTACATGTATGGGTATTTTGTTTACATGCATCTCTGTGTACCACATACGTGCTATGCCCACAGTGGCCAGAGGAGGGTGTTGGATTACCCAGAATGCAAGTTACAGATGGTTGTGATCTTCCATGTGGGTGCTGGGAATTCAGCCTGGGTCCTGTAGAAGAACAACCAGTTCTCCTAACCTCTGAGCTATGTTCCCTGTGGAAAATTTTTAAGCATTGAAAGAGCTGATCACAGCCTGCCTAGTGAGGCTGTGGAACATGGAAGCAGATGGGATCAGTCTAACTGCTGTGGAGGCAGAAAACAAACAAACAAACAAACAAACAAACAGCTGAACACTATAACTACCCATCTCTCCGCAAGGCAAAGACTGCATAACCTGACAACATGAGGAAATTCACACCTTCATAGACTGGCTTATCAGAACTATCAGGAACACTTGGTTAGCTCCATTTGAACACCTTATAAGTATCAGAAGCTGGAGAAACCTGGAAGAGCTGGGAGGGACTACAGAGGGAACTAAGTAAAAAGAAGGCTATATTTGAGGCCCAGTTCACTGAGCCAGATAAGATAGTATTCACCTTAGCTTTAGGGGAGAACTGAATTGAATACGGATCTGGAGACCAATATGGAGCTTTAATAAATTTGTTGAGACCTTTGGTATAGAGAGCTCTTTAGAAAGTAGGAAAAGTTTTGGTGGATCTAAAGAGAAGCACGTAAAGAATGTTGAAAAGTGAGAGAGAATCCTAGGAAGGGATAAGAAAAAGGTAAAGCCGAGGAAGAGATTTGTCTGTGTTACTCAAAGACAGATGTAGCAAGATTTGTATCAGGCCAGCGTTCCTAAAGAAAAAATATTGGCAGAAATCCTGTGTGCTAAGTAGCGTTTGGAAGGGTTTCAAACCCAAGGAGCAGTTTATGTAAGACATCTATGATAAAACAATACAGGTAAAGACAAGCTGTCCCAGGTGTGGGTAAATATTCACAATGAAGATGGTATATTTTCCTCCTGCACAAGTTTATGCTGGAGGTAGTGGTGATTTGCTCAACAAGGGCCTCCCCCAGCATCCAAGTATGGTGAATGGAGTTGTGATAGCTATGGTCTCAACCATGGTGCCAACCCAAAGCCTCTGGACCTGGGGAGCTAGCATGTACAACAAGGGAGGTAGGGCCACATTTCCCCTTAGTCCTGGGTGGGCACAGCAGTTTGAGCCAGGTCCACAAACTTTATCAGTGATGGAGAAATGGAGGGAGATTCTGTGAAAGAACTCCAGGATAAAGATGTATGGGATTGCTCAGAAAAACTAAGAACTGGAGAGATCTAATTAAGTTAGCACCTTTCTAGCAGTGCTACTGTACCCAAAATTAATTTGGTTGAGAGAACAATAATTACAAATGAATGGGACCTTTCTATTCTGTTTAGACCTTGCTTATGGTTGTGTTTAGCATCTCCTTAGCTTTGAAATTCTGGGATCAGCTGACACTAAGAACAGATGACCATTCACTTTTAGAGTGTTTCACCAGTTATTTTGTAACCCCTCTGCTTGTTGTGGGATGGTGGTTCAGGATGTTGCCTTATCCTGCTCATCTTCTGAAAAAGGTTTGTTATATAGATGACATAATGCTGACCTCTGAGTTTTTTTACAGATTTAGAGCACTATTATAGAAGCATGTGAGCTAGCCTGAACAAGTAAGCACAAAAAAATCTGACTCCAGAGAGTAAACAGGGTATCTTGTAAGTCTTACAATGTAAGAGGAGAAACACATGCTCCCTAAAGCCATGATGATGGGAATTTAAACTCCCAGTACCAGGAGTCAATTACCTCCCTAGTGCTTTTTAGTCAAAGAGGACTTAAAAGCCCACAAAATGGTATTTCCATCATTGTTAGTTGCATTATAGAATAAAATGCTGAAAATGGTTGCTAGACTTGGAGAAACAAAGCAAGGACTGGATGGATTGATCCTCTTCCTGAGAGTTACCTCCTGTGGTGCCAGAAGCAGCTAATAGGGATGCTGGGCAAGATTAAAGTCAAAAGTCCCACTCAGCTGTGATCCTGCATGTTTCATGATGGAAGTGAAAAGTGAGATATACCAGCTAGTTTGTAATAGTGGCACCAGTGGTTAGAGATACAACCAACTTTCTAATTGGGTATAAAGACACAGGGAGAAATACATATCTGGTCCTGGAACTTCAATAAAAGCATGTGGCTGAGGAGGTTATGGGCCTCAGTGGAGAAGCCACTACTGTTGTTTATTAAATGGATATGATATGCCAATTGAACTGTGTTCTAAACATTTACACCCATGATCACTGTTATAGTGAGCCTCATCATTTAAAAACTTATCAAATAAAAAGAATTTTCTCTTTCCAGTAGATGGCATTTAATAAGAATCATAACCACAAATCAAGATACTGAGAACAAGTGACTGTTGCTGTAGTACAGTACCTACGGTGGACATTGGTGCAATCATCATTTTTGTCTGTCATGAGCTCCCTTTCTGGGGTTAGTAGAAGTGTGTGTGTGTGTGTGTGTGTGTGTGTGTGTTCATTACTGACTTCCAGGTCAGTGCCAGATTGAACAGTGCAGTTCCTATGACCAAATGTCTTCAGGAAAAGAAATTTACCATGAAATTCTGGTCAGCAACCAGGAGCAATGACAATAGGTTGTGCTATTTGGGAGGCTTCTGGTACACCCATTATCTAACAGTTCTAGTTTTAAGGGAGTTATATGAAATATGGCACTATGTTTTCTTTTATTTAGCAACATATGGCTTCTGAGAGGAATATATCCCTTGTATAGCACAGCTTCAACCATATATATGCATGTGCCGCAGTGGGCCCAGTAAACTCTGTAAGACAAAGTTTTACAGACTGAGGAGAGAAATGCCTCCTGGGGCTCTCTGGAACACCCCTATTCAGAAGCCAAAAATTACATTAGGCAGTTTTCTAAACTCTCCTCCTTTTTAGTAGCCGGGACTAAGAAAAGCCAAGCAAATTAAGATGTAAAAGAATCCATCTTAAAGTAAGTCACTAGCCAGAACATTTTGCAACGCTTTGCACCAGTCATTTACATAATTACATTTACCTCCCAACAATATGTATATGAAGTATGGCTCTGACACTATGGTATGAAAAGCATTAATTAGCATAGTGGTATAAAGATATTTCAAGTGTCTTGACTGTATATTAGCTTATAAGTCATTGGACATAATTTAAAAGATATACTGTTATTAAGAAGAGGCTAGTTTAACCAGTGACACATGAAAAATACAAGTTTCTTTTGTTTTTTGATCCTCATAGTTACCCTTGCAGGACAGGTGGATTTGAAACAATAGGCCCAGATTAGAAGATATTTACATCTGAAGAACCTTATACAATGTCCTTGCTGAACAGGTGGGTGTTGGACAAGGTAGAAAGAATTTACATTTGAGTTGGTGCAAAGCTCGGAGCTGCCTCAATGGAAGCTTGTAAGGAACTGCTTTTGTCCTGAAGATCCCACCTAGGGGGGTCTTTGGCCAAAACAACATTCTTAACTTATCCAGCTGTGATTCAGAATACTTATTACTCACAGAGACCCATTTAAACTCAGGGAGTTTGACAAAATGTCCTTTAAAGTCTCTTTAAAGTTTATATCAACAAGATTGATGTTGTCTGTGTTCAAGCGTCTAAATAACACCACAAGAGAGCTGATATCCCAGGAGTGCCTACATAACTGTGTGCATGGAGAAAATGGGAATCCCAGGAGTACAGATACACAGGTTTACAAGACAGATAAGCCACTCTCAGAGACAGCAAGACCAGCTAACACCAGAGATAACCAGGTGGCAAAAGGCAAACACAAGAACATTACAAAGAGAAACCAAGGCAACATGATACTATCAGAACCCAGTTCTCCCACAACAGCAAATCCTGGATACTCTATCACACTGGAAAAGCAAGAGTTGGATTTAAAATCACATCTCATGATGCTGATAGAGGACTTCAAGAAGAACTTAATAGCTCCCTTAATGAAATACAGGAGAACATGGGTCAAAAGTTAGATGTCCTTAAAGAGGAAACACAAAAATCCCTTAAAGACTTGCAGGAAAACACAAACAAGTAAAGGAATGGAACAAAACCAACCAGGATCTAAAAATGGAAGTAGAAACAATAAAAAAATAACAAAGAAAAATAGCTCTGGAGATAGAAAACCTTGGAAAGAATTCAGGAGTCATAGATGCAAGCATCAACAACAGAATACAAGAGATAGAAGAAAGAATCTCAGGTGCTGAAGGTACCATAGAAAACATTGACTCAACAGTCAAAGAAAATGCAAAATGCAAAAATCGTGTAACTCAAAACATCCAGGAAATCCAGGACACAATGAGAAGACCAAACCTAAGGACTATAAGTGAAAGGATAGAAAATACAGCCTAACTCTAATGACCCCAAGAAATCAGGAGCTTAAAAAACTCTAATGACCCCAAGAAATCAGGAGTTTAAAATGCTATCTCGCTTTGTTAGAAACTAGGTAAAAGGTCACATTCCAGAGCCCACCCTTTTGTTTAGAGCTAGCAGAAAGGCCTTGAATAGGTGATCCTGGCCCCATAGGGTAACTGGAAATGGGCTAACCTTATCTTCTGTAAACTTATGCCATTACCCCTAAGCAGGAGTTCATGCAGCTGTAGACATTAGAGGAAACTAATTGGTCCATTGAGCGCGGGCTCCAATAATTTAAACTGATTGGCCTAAAAACTATGGAGTGGTACAAATCAATTGGCTTGCATTTCGCAGGCTCTCCATGCTAAGAAACGATTGGTTTGTGATTTGCGGGCTCTGTCATAAACTTATAAAAGCTGTCTCAATTGGCTCCCATTTCGCGGGCTCTGTCATAAACTTATAAAAGCTGTTGCGATTCGGCACTCGGGGTCCATAGTCCTCTAACCCTGTGTGGTGCACGGCTATGGAACCCAGAATTCTGGAAATGAAATCCTTATGCTATTGCATCGAGACTGTTTCTCATGAGTGATTTGGGTGTCGCCTTCTGGGGTGTGGGGTGCTGGGGCACCCTCGGTTTTGGGGGTCTTACATAAGTATAGAAGAGAGTGAAGATTTCCAATTTAAAGGGTCAATAAATATCAACAAAATTATAGAAAAAACCTTCCCTAACCTAAAGAAAGAGATACCAATGAACATAGAAGAAGCCTACAGAACTCCAAACAGACTAGACCACAACAGAAATTCCTCCTGTCACATAATCAAAACTCCAAATGCACTAAAAAAAGAAAGAATATAAAAAGCAGTAAGGGAAAAATGTCAAGTAACATATAAAGACAGACCTATCAGAATTATACTGGACTTTTCTCCAGAAACTGTGAAAGCTAGAAGATCCTGGGCAGATGTCATTCAGATCCTAAGAGAACATATATGTCAGCCTAGGTTACTATACCAAACAGCACTCTCAATTACCATAGATGGAGAAAAGAAGATATTCCATGACAAAACCAAACTTACACAATATCTTTCTACAAACCCAGCCCTACAAAAGATAATGGGTGGAATGTACCAACACAAGGAGGGAAAGTACACCCTAGAATAAGCAATAAAGTAATCTTTCAACAAACCCAAAAGAAGATAGCCACACAAATATAATTCCACCTTTAACTACAAAAATAACAGGAAGTCACAATCACTTTTCCTTAATATCTCTTAACATCAATAGACTCAATTCCCCAATAAAAAGACATAGACTAGCAGACTGGATAAGAAAACAGGATCCAACATTTTGCTGGATACAAGAAACCCACCTCAGTGACAAAGAGAGTCACTACCTCAGACTCAAAGGTTGGAAAACAATGTTTCAAGCAAATGGTCCCAAGAAACAAGCTGGAATGGCCATTCTTACATTGGATAAAATTGCTTTCAACCAAAAGTTGTCAAAAACAATAAGGAGGGACACTTTATCCTGGACAAAGGAAAAACATCTACCAAGATGAACTCTCAATTCTGAGCATCTATGCTCCAAATGCAAGGGCATCCACATTCATGAATGAAACTTTATTAAACCTCAAAGCACACATTGCACACCTGTAATTGCCTGCAGTTACATTGAACGGGTTACCTGGAAGGAGAGCTTGGGATGAAACAGAAGGGGACTGTGAGAGAGAATAAGGAAACAAGACAAAACATTTTCTGATCAAGGCTCGAAGTTTTAAGGGGAGGGGGGGGGGTCCAAATATAAAGGCAGCCTTTCCCCAAAGGCTGGAAACTCATCTGCAGAACTGGTTAGGTTGCTGAGCAGGTGGCTAGTGCCTCCCAGGATACTGCAGGTCCTAGAAGAACAATGGGCTAGAGCTCCACCCTAGGTGGGAAGTAGTGGCTAGCATTGAGGTGTGAAATTCCCCCTCAAAGGCTTGGGGGAGGGCACAATTTCTCCCTTTTTATTAGTTTTAAGATGAGAAATTAACAACCAAGTGGACAGTCATCTGTCAAAGGACAGTGGATGTTAACCAGGGAGGGGAAGAATTGATCTGGTCTTCCTAAATACTTAATGGTGTCTTTGCGGGAGGAGAGGGTCTAAGCTTCCTTATTGGTTGTTATTCTAAGGAATGCCTTTAAACACCAAACTCTGTATAACCAGGTTTGCTTCACAGGGAACTCAGAGGCAGAAAACATGGTCCTCCTCTTGCAGTGCTTTGCCTTGCACCTCCCACTGCTGCCCTTGCTCAATCGTAAGTGGGCATACATAGATCTGAGTTCTATGTAGCTCCTGTAGGAGGTCCATTTACAGTGTGCTCAACAAGACTACAGTCTTGAGTCGATGATAATATCCTTGTATACATTTTAATGCCAGGAAGTCGATTTGTTGCCAAACACCCCGCAAGTGTCTTTGAACTTTTTCCTAATTATAGTGACTGTTCATTGTAAATGTTAGAAGTAACACTAATCCATTGGTATTTATCACGACATTTGAGATGATTTCTTAGTTTTAAACTCTGGATCTGCTCTCCAATATATCCGGATGCAAAGCAAAAAACAACCTTCTAAATACATAATAATTTTGTGTGGAGTAGGCAGGCCAGATGTTAATACCTTCATACGTTCTACATAGCCTTATTAACCTTTCATAGATCTTAAGTTTGAACTGTATTTTGAACCAAACCTGGATAGATCTATCGGTAATGTTGGTTTGGCCTGAAACTTCTTAGGTGGGGTTTGAAAGACAAAAGTAGTGTCACATAAGCCTCTGCTGAGGTAGTTCTGAGCTTTGCATTAACTCAAATGTAAATATTTTCTAATCTGAGCCTATTGCCCAAGGCCAGGTCCAACACCCATCTGTCCTGCAGGGCAACAGCCTGCAACCAGACCTCATTGTATGAGGGTACAATTACAAAAGGAACCTGTGTTTGAGGGTACTAGGGAAAATTCTACTAGCTGTTTTTAGTAGTCTTTTCTATAAATTTTTGAAACAGTTCAAAAGGAGCCTGTTTGATACCAAATAAATTCCCACCGAGATCTCCTTTTCAATCTTGGGGGTGTTAAATTATGCTTCTACCACTGTATCCAATAAACCTGTAAAAAAGTGGCAACAGGTCCATACTGAACACAGCTGTTTTTAACTTTTATCACTCTTGCAATTATCTTAATTACAAAATATGGGTGAGTTAAGAATTTTGAGCTTTTAATCAGACTGAAAACTGCATGGTGATACACTGGCAGTTACTAACCATAATTCTTAAGTTTCTCTTGCAATATTAGAGTATAAATACAACTTTTGAAAGCAAAACCCAATTTTAAACAATATATTCTCTTTAAAATCAATGGCAAATGCATTACTTTCACAATACAAAGTTTGTCTGCCAGTTCTTATGACAGTGCAACTTATAATACCTCATTAAAGAGACATAGTTTTAAATCTTACCCCTTATAAGTCTAATTCTAGGACAAGAATTACATAAAATATCATGCCAATTTAGAAGTAGCTTTAGAGACCTGTTTTTCCTGGGTTGGGTCATGCCACGTGTTGTTGTTTAAGATGACTCCCACCCTGAGTTACCAGTTTTGAACTAGCCTTTTGTTAACAATGTAATTTTTAATCATGCCCAATAACTTATAACTCTATAGTCAAGACATGCAAAGCATATTTATACCTTTAAGACCAAGAAGAAATAAAAATGAATTGACTACAGGAATCTTATAAATTTAAACCAAATAAGTTTTTTTTTTCCATTTCTAGCTGTAATTTAAGAGAAAAAACACTTTGGGCATAATAATCACAATTGCAGAGATTTTTCTAGGAGAAATAACCATCAGTCTACTTGCCCTAGAACTTGAGAAGCTGCTGGCCCTTTTAAAAGCAGCTTTTTCTCCAGCTGTGCTTGATTCCTAACTGAATGCAGGACAACTTAAATCAGCCTCTGCTGCCATGTTTTCTTTTCAATATGAAACAGAACAACAACCATTCAAACAATGAAAGAAGGACAGACACAAATTGACACATGGACAAATTGGTGTCCCAAAGACAAACAAAACATAGATAGGGAAGTGCACTTGTTGTACAGTACTAAGAATATCTCCAGTAGAGTCCATAGAGGAAACAGGACATCTCCAGATTTCCCCCTTGTTCCTAGGAGAGTTTTGAAATCCAATTTCCTTCTCTCTCTTGTTTCTAAAATCTGTTTTTTTGTTGTTTTTTGTTGTTGTTGTTTTTTACTTATTTTATTTTATGCCCTGTTCCTCTCGCCTGATGCAGTTCTAGACTGTGGACAATTTGTCTAATAAAATTCTTTGTCCCACCCTAGTTGATCTCTGCATCAGGCCTACAATGATTTGGTCTAGCCTGTATTCCTTTTGCACCCCTGCAACAACAGCCTTCAAAAGATAACATTTATAGCATGAACATTAATGTTGTATGTTGCTTACCGTGCCGGATACATAACTTTTCTGTTCCTGTGGAACTCCACCCAAGACAGCGTCCCTCAGTTGGTCTCTATGTTTCCAAGCCCCACTTTGGACACCAATCTGTAACTGCCCTAAGTTAATGAGTTACCAGGAAGAAAAGCTGGGGATAAAATAGAACGGAACTGCAAGAGGGAATAAGGAGCTGAAACAAAAGGTTTTCTGATCAAGTTTTAATGGGGGGCTCCAAATATAAAGGCAGGGGGAAAACCTTTACCCCAAAGGCTGGAAACTCATCTTCAGAACTGGTTTGGTTGCTCAGCAGGTGGCTAGTGCCTCACAAGAAACTGCAGGTCCTTGAAGAACAATGGGCTAGAGCTCCACCCTAGGTGGGAAGTAGTGGCTAGCATTGAGGTGTGAAATTCTCTCTCAAAGACTGGAGGGAGGGCATGCACCCCACCCAATAATAGGTAGAAACTTTAACACCCCAGTCACAGAAACTGACAAATCATAGAAACAGAAACTAAACAGAGACACAGTGAAACTAACAGAAATTATGAACCAAATGAATCTAACAGACATTTATAGAACATTTCATCCTAATGCAAAAGAATATACCTTCTCAGAACCTCATGGTACCTTCTCCAAAACTGACCATATAATTGGTCACAAAACAGGCCTCAGACAATACAGGAATAATGAAATAATCCCATGCATTCTCTCAGATCACCACGGTCTAAGGATGGTCTTAAGTTTAAACAAAAACAACAGAAAACACACATACACATGGATGTTGAACAATTCTCTACCCAATGATAACATGGTCAAGGAAGAAATAAATGAAGACACATCATACCAAAGCTTAAGGGACACAATGAAAGCAGTGATAAAAGAAAAATTCATAGCTCTAAGTTCCTCCAAAAAGAAAATGGAGAGAGCTTACACTAGCAGCTTGACAACAAACTTGAAAGCTCTAGAATAAAAAGAAGCAAATAAACCCAAGAGGAGTAGATGGCAGGAAATAATCAAACTCAGGGCTGAAATCAACCAAACTGAAACAAAAAGAACTATCCAAAGAATCAACAAAACCATAGCTGGTTCTTTGAGAAATCAACAAGATAGATAAACCCTTAGCCAAACTAACCAGAGGGCACAGAAGCACTACCCAAATAAATAAAATCAGAAATGAAAAGGTAGATATAACAACAGAAACTGGAAATTTAAAAAACCATCAAATTCTACTACAAAAGCTTATACTCAACAAAATTGGAAAATCTGGAAGAAATGGACAATTTGCTAGACACATATCAAGTGCCAATTTTAAAACAGAATCAGATAAACTATCTAAATAGTTCAATAAGCCCTGAGGAAATAGGAGCAGTCATTTAGTCTCCCAACAACAACAGCAAAAAAAGCCCAGGACCAGATGACTTTAGTGGGAATTTTATCTAATCTTCAAAGAAGAGCTAATACCAATTCTCTTCAAACTATTCCACAATAGTTGGAAATTGGAAAACGATCTTTACCAATCCTACATCTGATAGAGGGCTAATATCCAATATAAACAAAGAACTCAAGAAGTTAGACTCCAGAGAGTCAAATAACCCTATTAAGAATGGGGTACAGAGCTCAACAGAGAATTCTCAACTGAGGAAATTCGAATCTCTCTGACGCACCTAAAGAAATGTTCATTATTCTTAGTTATCAGGGAAATGCAAATCAAAACAACCCTGAGATTCCACCTTACGCCAGTCAGAATGGCTAAGATCAAAAACTAAAGGATAGCAGATGCTGGAGAGAATGTGGAGACAGAGGAATACTCCTCCATTGCTGGTTGGATTGCAAGCTGGTAAAACCACTCTGGAAATCATTTTGGTGGTTCCTCAGGAAATTGGACATAGTACTACCTGTGTACCCAGCTATACCACTCCTGGGCATATACCCAGAAGATGCTCCAACAAGTAATAAGGACACATGCTCCACTGTGTTCATAGCAGCCTTATCTATAATAGCCAATTGTTGGAAAGAGCACAGATGTCCTTCAACAGATAAATGGATATAAAAATTATTTATTTTGGTGTTTTGAGACAGGGTTTCTCTTTGTAGCCCTGGCTGTCCTGGAACTCACTCTGTAGACCAGGCTGGCCTTGAACTCAGAAATCTGCCTGCCTCTGACTCCCAAGTGCTGGGATTAAAGGTGTGTGCTACCACTGCCCAGCATTACTCAGTTTTTAAAAATGATGAATTAATGAAATTCTTAGGCAAATGGATGGAACTAGAAAGTGTCATCCTGAGTGTGGTAACTCAAACATAGAAGAACACAAATGGTATGCACTCACTGATAAGTGGATATTAGCACAAAATCTCAGAGTAGACAAGATACAATTCACAGACCACATGAAGCTCAAGAAGAAGGAAGACTGAAGTGTGGATGCTTTGGTTTTTCTGAGAAAGGGAACAAAATGGTCACAGGAACAATTATGGAGACAAAGTGTGGAGCAGAGACTGAAGTAAGGCCATCCAGAGATTGTCCTACTTGGGGATTCATCCTATAGTCACCAAACCCTGACTCTATTATGGATGACAAGAAGTGCTTGTTGAAAAGAACCTGTTATGGCTGTCTCCCAAGGGGCCCTGCCAGAGCCATACAGATACAGAGGCAGGTGCTAGCAGCCAGCCATTGGACTGAGTGTGAGTTCACTAATGGAGGAGTTGAGGGAGGACTGGAGTAGCTGAAGGGGTTTACAGCCTCATGAGAAGAACGATGATGTCGGCCAACCAGATGCCACCATGGCTCCCAGAGACTAAGCCATCAACCAAGGGGTACACATGGTTCCAGCAGCATTTGTGGTGGAGGAATGCCTTTTCAGGCATTGGTGGGAGTAGAGGTCCTTGGTCCTGTGAAGGCTCAATAGATGCTTCAGCATGGGGAAATTAGGGGGGGGGGATTCGTTGGGTGGATGGGCATCTTCTTGGAGGCAGGGGAGGGAGGATGGGTTGGGGGTTTTCTGGGAGTGGGGGAAACCGGGAAAGTGTATAGCATTTGAAATGTAAATGAAGAATATATTCAATCAAAAAAGAAAAAAAAATAAGACTACAGAATAAAAGCAGAGAAACAAACAGAGAAACAAACAAACAGAAAACAACCCAGTAAGTTGTCTTCACGACTGTGGTCCCTAATAGGTTTCCTCTACTCCAATGGGCAGTTCTACACCACACACATACTGGCAGTACTAGTTGGACACACTGGTTTAATCCTAGTGTTCAGGTGGTAGTTCTAACCAAGCACTATCTCTGAGTTTCAGGCCACCCTGGTCTATGGAATGAGATCCAGGACAGCCAGGGTTACACAGGAACCATTTCAGAAACAAACCAAACCACCCCAAACCCAAATAAAAACCAAGCCAAACCAAAGCAATAACAGCAACAAACAAAAAAAGAAAAAAGAAAAAAGACAGAAAAACAGAAAGTTGTGAGGGAATGTGGGGAACAGGGTTTGTGAGGAGTTGAAAGGGAGAGTCCTGAGTAGATTTGTTCAAAATACATTATAATCATGTCTAAAATTCTCAAGGAATAAATACAAATATATATTTTAATTTCTTTATTTTAATATGAATAGCTGTGTTATCCATATTCACAGCACCTGAACTTTGTGTTTCTGTCTAGTGATTGTGGAGCCCAGGAAAATCCCTTAAAGCATACTCTGGCTCAGTTCAAGAGACTTGGGTTCAATTCCCAGCATCCTTTTGGTGGTGTTCAAATGTCTGTGAATCTGTGATTCCAGTTCCAGCTATCAGATGCACTTTTCTGGACTCTGAAGGCATCTGGAATGCAGGTGGTGCACATACCAACAGTCAGGCAGACATGAAAAAAATCTCATATATGTAAAATAAAAAAAAAAAAAACCTCTAAACAAATTCTCTTCCCTATGTAGTTCAGGTTGCCCTCAAAATATTTTTTTGAGTTTTTTTTTAATAGTATTTTATGTATATAAGTATTTTCCATGCATCTCTTGGCAGCAAGGGCATGCAGTGCTGTGGAGACCAAAAGAGGGCATCAGATCCCCTGTAATTGGAATTACAGAGTGTTATGAGCTGGGAATTGAACCTAGATCCTCTGGAAGAGCAGCCAGTGCTTTTTGAACCACTGAACCAACTTTTCAGCTCCATCAAAGCAATTTTCAAAAAGAAGCAAAAGGAAAAAAGGAAGAAAGGAGTGAGGGAGAGAGAGGGGGAGTAGTTGCAACTTAAAACTTCTTCTGCCAAGTTGGCCAAATGTTTGGACTGAGGAAAAAAAATAACATTTTTTTAGGCCTAACAAGATGGTTTAGTGAGTAAAGAGGTTTGTCACTAGACTGGTGACCTGATTTTTATCCCCATGATTCACATGGTGGAAAGAAAGAACAGACTCCCACTCTCTTGTTCTCATATCATGTCATGAGTATGTCCTTATATGCGAGCACACACTCACACACATACACAGAGACACACAGACACACACACACAGACACACACATGACAAACAAGTAAATATAAACAATGATAAAAGAAAAGATTTTCTTTTCCCAGGGTGTATACATTCATAGATGAATTGAGAGACCCCCCAACTCAAGGGTTTTAGACCTCTAAACAACTAGCCCAGCACAGAGTAACTTGTTTTTCTGCTTTCAGCTTGAGAAAGATAGCCCACCCTGTTTTAGTTCCAATGTTTAACTATACAATGCCCCAAGGACATTTGCTCCAGATAATCTCTAACCTTCCTTATTTCCTCATTCTGTACTTCCCCATTCTGTGCATGTTTTGTCCTCCACACCTTGCCTTGTGAATTGTGTCCTCCAACCCTTGTCTTGTGATTTTCCCCTTTAAATAACCCTGACTTCAGTTGCACAGGGTCCTCAATCCTCTACCCCTGCGTGGTGTATGGCTGTGGAACACAGAATTCTGGAATAAAGAAATCCTCACACTATTGCATCAAGACCATTTCTCGCGAGTGATTTGGGTGTCACCTTCCGAGGTGTGGGGTGCTGCAGCACCCTCGGTTTTTGGGGGGTCTTACAGAATCTCCCTGGAATTTTTAATTCTAAGAAGGATATGAAAGTATAGAAATTGTCTCTGCTTAAAAATGGAGACATGCTTTCCTGAAGAGGCGATCAGTTTAGAGAATGAAGTGGGAGGAACATTCAAAGAAAAACGTCAAATTAGGAGGAGCAGTATCTCATTATGACATGGACTGTTGAGAAGGTACAGATAATACTTCACTAGCATTGATAGAATGAGACACAAGGTAGAGTCTCTGGCTGGGAGGTTTCCTCTACTTCCTTTTGAAAAAAATAATTTATTTATTTATTTGTTTATTTTTATTGGGTATTTAATGTATTTATATTCAAATGCTATCCCCTTTCCTGGTTTCCCCTCTGGAAATCCCCCATCCCATCCCTCCTCCCAATGCTTTGATGAGGATGGTCCTCCTCTCAGCCACCCACAACCATCTCACTGCCTTGGCATTCGCCTATACTGAGGAATCAAGCCTACAAAGAATCAGGGTTCTTTCCTCCTACTGATGCCCTCTGTATTTCTCAGGCTCTGGCAGAGCCTCTCAGGAGACAGCTATATCAGGCACCTGTCAGCAAACACTTCTTGGCATCCACAGTAGTGTCTGGTGTACAGAGCCATAATGGGGTGTCATGCTACTTGGTAGGAACTCGACCTTGATCAAGGTGAACTTCCTCTCCCAGCCTTTGACGATCAGGGATTCCTGCGCTATTCAGGTGGAGTGCTTGAGTGAAGGTGAAGTTCATTGTTCCTCCAGGTCTATGAATTCCTGAATTAAGCAGGTGACCCACCCAGCTGCCTGAGCAGTGGAGCCAAGGACAGCCAGAAGACTTCCCCGGAATTCAGCCCTGAGTCTGGGGGGAGGAGTTCACCCAAACTGTTAAATGGTCTGACCTCCATTAAAGTTTTGGCTTTGATCTGGTAAACTATTGTCCTGGCCCTCATTCTTTTCGCTGCTTCCCCATCCATCCCTCAGCTTCTGTTCCAGGAACCCAGCTCGCAGTAACTGCAGGCATCAACAGAATGCAACAGAGTGGCACCCGAATGCAGGGCTGGGCACGGGAAGGTCTTCTGAGGTGACCCCGTCTTCGCGAAAGTTTCGCAGAAAACAGAAAAAGATGGTATCCTACACGGTGAGCAACATAGGTGCTACAGGATATGGACTAAATAAAGTAGGATAGACCCAACACTAAAATGCTTAGGGGCAGACAGTGGAAAATGGGGGAAGAACTTTATAGGCATTTGTCCACAACTTTTAAGAGCTGATTCAGGTGAAAAAGAAAGGGGTTTAAAAATAGGCGTATGTCCGCAGCCTCCAAGAACTGCTTTAGGAAAGTTTGAAAAATGAGAGAGAGAGAAGGAAAAAGGATGCAATTGCATAATAAATGTACTTACCTTTCTCAGTATTGTTGTTTGTATCCTGTGTGCACTGTTCGCCTACGTGTACATTTGTGTCCTCTTCTGTCTTGTGTGAATGACTGTTTATTTCTTTCATGTTAAAAAAAAATTGGTAAAAATTTCATCTGCTGGTGGTCTTTCTCTTAATCTAGCTGCAGTTTACACAACAGAGGCTGATTTAAGGTATCCTGCACTCAGATAGGAGTCAAACATAGAGAGAAAGCTGCTTTTAAAAAGATGAAAGAAGGTAACTATCTTGCTTTTTCCAGGGTGTCATTTCCCTCCTTGTATTGGAGTTTTCCTCCTATTATTCTTTGTAGAGCTGGGTTTGTGGAAAGATATTGTGAAAATTTGGTTTTGTCATGGAATGTATTGGTTTCTCCATCTATTGTGATTGAGAGTTTTGCTGGGTATAGTAGTCTTGGCTGACATTTGTGTTGTCTTAGAGTCTGCATGAGATCTGCCCAGGATCTTCTAGCTTTCATGGTCTCTGGTGAGAAGTCTGGTGTGATTCTGATAGGTCTTCCTTTATATGTTACTTGGTCTTTTTCTCTTACTGCCTTTAATATTCTTTCTTTGTTTAGTACATTTGGTGTTTTGATTATTATGTGATGGGAGGTATTTCTGCTCAGGTCCAGTCTGTTTGGAGTTCTGTAGGCTTCTTGTATATTCATAGGCATCTCTCTCTTTAAGTTGGGAAAGTTTTCTTCCATAATTTTGTTGAAGATATTTGTTGGCCCTTTAAGTTTTAAATCTTCACTCTCATCTATACCTATAATCCTTAGGTTTGGTCTTCTCATTGTATCCTGGATTTCCTGGATGTTCTGGGATACAAGCTTTTTGCATTTTGCATTTTCTTTGACAGTTGAGTCAATGGTTTCTATGGTATCTTCGGCATCTGAGATTCTTTCATCTCTTGTATTCTGTTGTTGATATTTGCATCTATGGCCCCTGATTTCTTCTCAAGGTTTTCTATCTCCAAAGTTGTCTCCCTTTGTGATTTCTTAGTTGTTTCTACTTTTGTTTTTAGATCCAGGATGGTTTTGCTCAGTTCCATCATTTGTTTGTGTTTTCCTGTAATTCTTTAAGAGATGTTTTTGTTTCCTCTTTCATGACTTCTGCCTGTTGGCTCAAGTTCTACTGCATTTCTTTAAGGTTTTTTTTTTTTCCTTTCTTCTTTATTGGCTTCTATTTCTTGTGCCTTATTCTCCTGCATTTCTTTAAGTGATTTTTGTGTTTCCATTATACGGGTTTCTAGCTTATTCATGTTCCCCTGTATTTCTTTAATAGATTCATTTATGTCCTTTTTGTGTTCTTCTAGCAGCATCATGAACAGTGATTTTAAATCCATATCTTGTTTCTCTGGTGTGTTGGCATAACCAGGACTTGCTGATGTTGGAGAGTTTGGTTCATATGCTGCCATATTGCCTAGATTTCTGCTAGTAGCATTCCTGCATTTGCCCTTTGCCATCTTGTTCTCTGGAGCTAGCTGATCTTGTCTCTGGCTGGTGTTTCAGCCTCCTGAGAGTCTCTAGGGCTATTTCTGCAACACTGGATGGCAGGGTTTCCCCTGTTGCAGATTGCTGATGTGCTGTCCTCCTCTTGGGTGCCCTTGCAGCCCTAGTGTGCTTTGCCCCAGATTGTGTCTGTGAACCAGATGGTGCCTGTTTGCTCCTTCAGCGACTCCTGAGGGTGTATGCTGCAGGGACCTTTTCTGCGTGCTGATCATTCTGCTGGCCAGCGGAACTCCCAACCGGGTTGATGCTCACAAGGTTAGCCTAGCTGCTCAGGCCCTGAGTCTAGGCAACAGCCTGGCAGGCCAACGTCCATGCAAAGTTCCCCTCAGCTGTGAGTGTTAATTGGGTCTGTCAGGTGGCCAGGATGGCAGCGTGCGCGCGCTCCCTGAGAGTGCTGGGAGAGTCTGCTGGGCTAACAAACTCCTGGCCGGGTCGGCACACAGATGGCCCACTGAGCAGCCCAGGGCTTGGGGACAGTCCAGGGCCTGAGCATCTTAGACCCCAGCTATGTCAGCCTGGGGCTAGCCTGTTAGCCGGTTTTGCCTGCTAGGACTCTCTGGCTTCCCGTAGGCAAAATGGTGGTGCCTGCACACTTCCGAGAACCAAAATGGAGGCCAGTCTCTCGTAACTGACTGACAGGAGGCAGAGTCTCAATGTGCTTTTTATTCTCTCGAAATTACAGCTAGAAAAAGGAAAAATTTGTTCGGTTTATGTTTTTGAGATTTGTGTAATCATTTTATTCTTGTTTATAATTGGTTTCATATATATAAGTATATTTTGCATGTCTTAACTATGGAAAGTATTGGCTTATAAGTCATTGGACATGATTCAAAAGGTATAATGTTGGTAATAAAAAGTTAGTTTAAAACTGGTAGCTCAGGGTTGCAGCCATCTTAAACAACAACACATGGATTGGCACAACCCAGGAAATACAGGCCTCTAAGATGCTTTTAAATTGGCATGGTGTTTTGTGTGAATCGTATCCTAGAAATTAGACTTGTAAGGAATAATATTTAAAATAATGTCTCTTTAATAAGTCACACTGTCATATATTTGAACATAAGAACTGGCAGATAAACCTTGTGCTGTAAAAATAATGCATTTGCCATTAACTTTAAAGAAAATAGATTGTTTAAATTGGGATTTGCTTCCATAGTTGTAGTTATGCTCTAATATTGCAAGAGAAAATTAAGAGTTACAATAAAAACTGCCAGTTTTCCATTGGCTGCAGTTTGCACTCTGGTTAAAGGCTCATGATTCTTAACATATTTTATAATTAAGATAATTTTAAGAGTGATAAAGTTTAAATACAGCTGTGACTATTATAGGCCTATTGCCACTTTTTCACAAGTTTATTGGCTACAATGGTAGAAGCAAAATTTATCCTCCCAGGATTAAAAAGGAGATCTCAGTGGGAATTTATTTGATATCAAACAGGCCCCTTTGACTACTAAAAAACAGCTAGTAGAATTTTTTCCAGAACCCTGAAATTACAGATTCCCTTTGTTATTCGACCCTCATACAATGTCCTTGCAGGACAGGTGGGTTTGTGTCTGGTCTTAGACAAAAGGCTCAGATTAGAAGATATTTATGTTTGAGGAACCTCATGCAATGTCCTTGTCTGACAGGTGGGTGTTGGACAGATTATAAGAAAAAAATTACATTTGAGTTGGTGCAAAGTTCAGAGCTTCCTCAGAGGAAGCTTGTGAGGAACTGCTTTTGTCTTGTAGGCCCCACCTAGGGAGTGTTTGGCCAAAACAACATTCTTGACAGACTTATCCAGGTGTGGTTCAAAACACAGTTCAAATTTATGAAAGGTTAATAAGGCTATGTAGAACTTATGAAGGCATTAAAATTTGGCCTGCTTACTCCATACAAAATTATTATAGATTTAAAGGGTTTTTCTGCTTTACATTCTGATAATTATAAAAGCATTTGCTTCTATAAGCTAACTTAAAAAAGAACCAATAAAGCAATTTCATTAAAATGTTTATTCCTTAAGGAATGGCTAATTGCCTTACCTTATGTGAGAAAAAATGTTTTGTCTCTGCTTCAATGCAAGAAGCTAGGATCTTAAATTTTTCAATGTAAGTTGTTCATAGAATTCTATTACAGGCCTTTTTCTCTTAACTGTAGGCTTTTAAAATTTTTAAGTAAATGTTCTTCAAAAGTTAGAATAAATTAATTGGCTTTTCTTATATTAACCTCATGTTAAGCTTGCCACAGGAGGACTTAAACCTCTGTTTTCAAGGTAGATACAAATTAACTGGCAAAGGACACATAACTTTACAGATAGTAGAGAAGGCTACTAAAATCAGCTGTTTATGATATGTGTTTACTGCCATTCCTTGGCAAAGGGAACTTTAATGTAGAATCACCCTTTTTCATCTCCAAATAAAGTTTCAACACCCTCCGATAAATATACTGATGTGTTAATAAAATGTAAGATAAAATTATAAAAATATGTTAAAAGGAATATTTTAAGAGCCTGATAAAACATCTGTTCCTTGTTTCAAACAGCAATCAAATTGGTTATTGCAAAATATTGGTAGTTAACCTACTACACGCCAAGCCACTTTAGGCAAAATTAATAATTGTTATCCAAAAAATAATTTGTTGCAATTTACTTTTATATTTCTATACATGCATCCTATAAAGAATGCATCAACTATGAGAGTAAAACTCATATAATTAGTTCACACATTTATTCTCTTGAGTTTCCCCCTGCTTCAGCACAGATAACTGACTTGGGTGTTGTAGCGGCTATTTTTAGGATCTTAAAAATCAAGCTTTTAATAATAATAATAATAATATATATATATATATATATATATATATATATATATCATGGTTTACAATTCCTTAAAATTGCTCCCTTTTGAATATTGCTACTTCTTAATTTTTACAATTGTTTATGCAAATGTAATTCAAGTTAAAAAAGATATGTTCTTTAAATGACTGTCCTCTGGATATTTGAGATCTGATCCAGGGGCTGGAGAGATGTTGCAGCAGTTAAGAGCAGTAACTGCTCTTCCAGAGGTCCTGAGTTCAATTTCCAGTGGGTGGCCCCATCCCCAACTTATGGGCCTTTGCTTAACCTCTAGGTATGGTCTCTACAGGTTCTTTTTCTGTTTTGTTGAGTCCTAGGAGCCTCTTGCTTTCCTGGCATCTGGGACTTGCTGGTTGCTACCCTAAGTTCCCTATCCCCCATTGCTACATACCTCTGTTCAAATTCCTGAATATAAAAGATTATATTCAGATTACTCTCTGTAACCAAAACAGAAGCACTTAGCTTAAATCTCCACAATCCAATCATCATGACTAGGGTAACATCAACTCATACTTCAATTAACATTCTTTTTCCATTTTAGTCAATAAGTGATACTGGGCTTACATTATAGTATTGTAACTGTAATGTCCAGGGTCTATTCAGTTTATCAGAAGTTCTGTATATCATCCCCATTTCCTCCCATACCTGATCCTGCCCCCTTTCCCCCTCCCACTCTTTTCTTCGTCCCAAGTCCTTCCAACCCTCTACCTCCTGTGAGTGTATTTCCTGAGTGAGGTAACCCAATCACAAAAGAACACATATGGTATGCACTCACTGATAAGTGGATGTTAGCTCAAAAGCTCAAAATAAACAAGTTACAATTCATAGAGACACAAGAAGCTCAAGAAGAAGGAGGACTGAAGTCAGGGTGCTTTGGTTCCTCTGAGAAATGGAACAAAATATTCACAGGAGCAATAAAGGAGACAAAATGTGGAGCAGAGACTGAAGTAGAGGCCACTCAGGGACTGCCTTACCTTGGGATTCATCCTATAAATAGTCACCAAAACCTTGACACTATTATAGATGACAAGAAGTGCATACTAAAAGGAGCATGCCATGGTTGTCTCCGGAGGGGCCCTGCCAGAGCCTTACACATACAGAGGCAGATGCTAAAAACCAACCACTGGACTGGGCATGGGGTCCCCAATGGAGGAGTTGGAGTGTAGTCCAGAGGAGCTGAAGGGGTTTACAGCCCCATGGCAAGAGCAATGAGGTTGGCTACCCAGATGCCCCAGGACTCCCAAGGACTAAACCATCAACCAAGGGACACACATGGTTCCAGTCAAAAATGTGGCAGAGGAAGGCCTTGTCAGGCATCAGTGGGAGGAGAGGTCCTTGGTCCTGTGAAAGCTCAATAGATGCCCCAGTGTGGGGAATTGGGGTGGGGGGGAAGGTGGGAGTGGGTTGGGTGGAGGGGTATATTCTTAGAGGCAGTGGGAGGGGGAGGGGTTGGGGGTTTTGGGGGGGGGAACCAGGAAAGGTTTTAGTATTTGAAATGTAAATGAAGATTATATTCAATAAAAAAAAAGAAAGACTGAAGCATCCACATTTTGGTCTTGTATTGCGTGTTGGGTATTCTGAGCTTTTGTGTGAATATCCACTTATCAGTGAGTTCATATCATGTGTGTTCTTTGTGATTGGGTTACCTCACTCAGGATGAGTTTTTTCCTAGTTCCCTCCATTTGCCTAAGAATTTCATGAATTCATTGTTTTTAATAGCTCAGTAATACTCCATTGTGTAAATGTATCACATTTTCTGTATCCATTTTGCTGGTGAAGGACGTCTGGGTTCTTTCCAGCTTCTGACTCTTATAAATAAGGCTACTATGAATGTAGTGGAACTTGTGTCCTTGTTATATGTCGGAGCATCTTTTGTATATATGCCCAGGAGTGGTATAGCTGTGTCCTCAGGTAATATTATGTCTAATTTTCTGAGGAACCACCAAACTGATTTCCAGAGTGGTTTTATCAGCTTGCAATCCCATGAAAAATGGAGGAGTGTTTCTCTTTCTCCACATCCTCACCAGCATCTTCTGTCCCCTGAGTTTTTGATGTTAGCTATTCTGAATGTTGTGAAGTGGAATCTCAGGGTTGTTTTGATTTACATTTCTTGATGACTAAGGATGTTGAATCTTTCTTTCAGTGCTTCTCAGCCATTCCATGTTCCTTAATTGAGAATTCTTTGTTTAACTCTGTGTTCCATTTTTAATAGGGTATTTTGATTCTCTGGAGTCTAATTTCTTGAGTTCTTTGTATATATTGGATTTTAGCTTTCTATCAGATGTAGGATTGGTAAATAAATAAATATAAAAAAGATTATATTCAGATTACTCTCTGTAACCAAAACAGAAGCACTTAGCTTAAATCTCCACAATCCAATCATCATGACTAGGGTAACATCAACTCATACTTCAATTAACATTCTTTTTCCATTTTAGTCAATAAGTGATACTGGGCTTACATTATAGTATTGTAACTGTAATGTCCTGGGTCTATTCAGTTTATCAGAAGTTCTGTATCAAATAATAAAAATTTAAAGTTGTGTTTATTATTATTATTATTATTATTTTGTGTGAGGGATACACATGGGGTATGTATGCATGTATGTGTCTATGTGTGTTTGTGTATGTCTGCTTGTGTGGTATTCATGTGTGTATGATCACACGTGTGCCATGGTGTGTGTGTGGACATCAAAGGACAGTTTTTAGGAGTTAGTTCTCTTGTTCTATTCACCTCAGTTGTTAATCAAGAATGTACTGTACAGAACAGATTTTCCTGCAGGCAATCTGATAGAGGCTTTTTCTGAATTGATATACTCATTCCAGATCAATCTAGCTTGGATCAAGCTTTCAAAAAACTAGCCAAGAGAA
This sequence comes from Apodemus sylvaticus, assembly GCF_947179515.1. Lineage (NCBI taxonomy): Eukaryota > Metazoa > Chordata > Mammalia > Rodentia > Muridae > Apodemus > Apodemus sylvaticus. The sequence goes on from NC_067495.1 coordinate 68,961,871, forward strand.
TTGTTATATAGCTTTTGGTATGCCTATAAATTTGAAACACATAAAGCCATTCAAAATCATATTTTTTAACATGGGAGAATACATAAGCATATTTTTTGTATGTAGCATTTTATAATACATAAAAATTCAAAATACCCTCCCCTTTCATACCATTACTTTTAACTTCTTGTCTATTCCTCATTCTTCTCTATCTAGAAAAGCTGATCTGTAACACAGTGGTAATGATAATTATCTTTAGGTATTGGGGCTGTGCTCAATTAAGAGACACAATCTCATTATTTTGTCTCTGTTGACTTGGAATTCCTGAACCAAGTAATCTTCTTAATTAAGAAACCTGGACTATGGGTACATGGCATGCATGGAGTTCAATGTTTTTTAAGTTTTCTGCACACAATCTGGGTTTATTTTTAATTTTTGAGAGGCATTGGCATTTGGTTGTCATGATTTCGTAAGGGAATGGATCATATGTGCTATTTGAAAACTCTTTGATCTAACACAGTTTATTCAAATTGACTGTAACCTTTCCAGGCAAATAATAAAAGCAAGTGATAAAGGACAAATTCTCTATAGAAAATTTAAGCAGAAATGGGCATTCTAGAATAACCATTCTATAATACTCATTTCAAAGATAGCTGAAAGCAGTGAAGAACAAGCCTAATGGCATAATGATATCCATTATCTTTACCTTAGAAATATTGGTAATAATCTCTCCTTAAAAATGTATCAGAAGGGGCTGGAGAGCTGGCTCAGCGGTTAAGAGCACTGACTGCTCTTCCAGAGGTCCTGAGTTCAATTCCCAGCAACCACATGGTGGCTCACAACCATCTGTAATGAGATCTGACTCCCTCTTCTGGTGTGTCTGAAGATAGCTACAGTGTACCTATATATAATAAGAAATCATAAGTCTTTTTAAAAAAGAATGTATCTATTTAAAAATGTAGCAGAAGTCTTATCATTAAGAATCATAAGGTTTTATGTATCTAAACTAGTTATTTGCTTATATTCTCTAAGACAAGTATATCTACAACACATGTGCTTGTGTGTGTGTGTGTATGTGTGTGTGTATGTGTGTGAGTATGTGTGTGTGTATGTGTGTGTGTATGTGTGTGTGTATACTAGAAATCCAACTTTGGGTCTTAATGTGATCTATAAGGGAACAACTACATGTCCAGCCTCATTTCTCTAAGGTATAGATAAATAAAGCCCACCAGATTCTCTGCTAATGCTACCATTCAGTTTTCTGGGAATAATTGATTGAATTCAATAGTTTATAGGATAATTAGAAATATTTTGTTCTTCCTGCCTTTTTTTCCCATTATTTTACGAGTCTATACATCCAAACAGTTAATGTAAAACACCAAACAAGCTGTCCAGTGATAACATAAAAGAAACAATATAGATTTTTTTCAAAATCATGATTATGATTTTTACTTTTGTTTATAAAGATTTTTTTTTGTCATGAGAATTGGCAAGTAAAATTAACAGTAGCCATAATGTTGGTAATGAAGATGGTGCCTAGATTACTCTCGTTTATTGTACTTGATAATTTGTAGAAAGTCTTTTTTGCTTGGTTGATTATGGTTTTTAAGAGTCTTGCCCTGTAGCTTAGTCTAGCTTCTAATTCCTCGCAATCATGTCTTATTATTCTAAGTGCAGAGATTACAGGTATGAAATACCAAGGGCAAAAAGTACTTCCAACGTATTTTCAGATGATTGTTTTTTTTTTTTTTTTCTCTGCAATTCCCCTCTTCATTTTGGAGTTGTTGATATTTTTCTCTACCATTTCCTCTCTCAGTCTAGGGTTGTAGACTAGTTTTTTTCCTTTGCAATTTCCTCCTTCATTCTAGAGTTGTCTCTTAGATCTCCTGCAAATTCTCACTAAGTGATTGTTCCACATTTTAACAAAACTCTGAACAAAAAGAAAACCTATTCTGTGCTTTCCGGGAAACTTGAAACTTCTCTCCAGCCTCCTCCTTGTGCAGTTTTTCAGCACTCAATTCCTGCTGCCAACTAAGGTTAAAAAAAAAAAAACACTCACTTCATTATTGTCATTTTTAAAATAACGTGGGTTTAAAGAAATTTAAACTACTGCCCAGATTCAATACAAAGCTAGCTTTTGGCTATCTTATTTGCGAACATTTCTGAGCAGGAAGTAACAAGCAAAACTTCTGGTGTTTCTGGGATAGGGTCCTTTATTCCAATCTAGTGATTTTTTTTTTACCCTTACTTTTATTTCTCTCTCACCTCCTTACTGGATAGGGAATAGTCAAAAAGAATTGTTTCAACAGATCTCGCGGTGCTGTTCGAGATCCTGTGTTTTAAAAAAACAATTTAGAAATGATGCAAATGAGCCTGAGTCTTCCGGGGTTTGGGGCTGGGACTGCAGTGCTGGAAGCTCATTGAGAGCAGCCGCTGGTGGAGGCGGGGCTCTGGCCAGTTCCCCTTCCACCTTCCCCCACCCTCCTCGTCCAACCTCAGTTTGGCCCCTAGCTTGGTTCCAGCCGTTGCTGCAGCTGTTTCCCAGCCCTTTTCAAGACTCCAGCGACCGACCAGAAGCCCTTGTTTCCAGGATGGTGATCCGTGTATACATTGCATCTTCTTCTGGCTCTACGGCGGTAAGGAGAGTGGGAGCCCACCTTTGTTTTCCAACACACTAGTCTTCTGCCCCAGAACCGTTAAATTGCAGAAGTTACACTGGAAGCTTCTCCTTAGAAGACGCAAGCATCGCCCACAATAACCCCCTTCTTTCCTTTCTTCCTTTGTTGCGTCGATTTCATTTTTTTTCCCCAGTGGAGTTAGCTTTGTTTGCCTTGAGACAGTAGTGCCACATTTTGTTTCTAAAGGAAAAAGAAAACTACCAAGTTTAGGAGATAACTGGTAAAGGGACTTCACGGTTAGGGGAAGTCAAATATTTTTTTTTAAAGTCCTTTCAGGCTTTTTAGAGTGAGACATTTAACAAATATGCTTTCAGTACCGAGTTCAGGGGAAGTAGTGCATTTCTGTAAAGGATGAGGGTACTGATGGGAAGGGAGGGGAAGACTCCTGAGGTACTAGAATTATTGTGAAACCACTGGAATGGAATTATTTTGAGAGCATGCAGGTGGGGTATATAATTTAAAAAATAGGAGAAAGTCAGGAGCAATGGTAAAAATGTTTTGTTTTTGCTTCCTCTTCCTCCTCTTTCCCCTCCTTCTCTTTTCTTCCTGGAGTATGAGGCCATTTTTCTTTTTAAATTTAATGTAGTATGAGACATGCCCACCCCCATTGGCACTTATTTTGAGTTTTTCTATTTTGAGCTTTTCTTTTCCTTCGAAAGATTTTTCCTTCTAAAACCCAGTCCTTCAAGACTGGTGAAAACTGGGGAAAGAACATGTGGCAACTGAGTTGCTGTCTCTTCATAGGATTTGGTTTTCTTTCTTGGTTCATTTGCCAATTGTTAACTTAGAATAACAGGTTTTTACCATGTTTGAGGAGCATTGGGTAAACTGAGGTGAAAGCTGAATGCATACTCCTGTTAAATGAAAGAGCCTGTGTTCCAGCAACCCCAGGAGCAGAAATAAAGGCCAGCAGTGGCAGCAGCAGATGTGTGGGCCCAGGAATTTGAATGTAGAAAACTCATCTAGCCTTAGAGTGGCAGAGGTCCCAGGTTGTTGGATTGTTATTTACATTTAGTAGGATTTGCAATAGAACTGAAGGCTATATGAAATCACCAGAACCCTGAACCTTGAACTTTGTCTTTTGCCAACATGTGTGGGTGTGTTTAGACTGTGTTTCAAAATGTAAGAAAACCTACTCTTAAAGTTATCTAATCTTTTGTTTGAAAAAATGGAAATGTTTATTATTTCCTTTGGACCCCACTTTAGAAGCATCTTGTGTTCCATATCTAACATTCTGATACTTCAAAGTAAAGCATGGGTTACTGAGTATCAGTCTACTACAATAACTGCATTTTCAAAAACCAGCTTAATGCCTTTGGCTAATCCTTATTAGATTGAACCTCTCAAGCACTTAGGTTTCTGTCGTCGTCGTCGTCCTTGCTGTTGTTGTTTTGTGAGTGCATGTAGTTTCAATACTTGTATTTGTTCTTTTCTTTCTTAAATCTTCTAATTCTCTTCCAGAAGTAAACTCAAGGAGAAACTGCTTTAAGAAGTTCATCAAGTAATAGAGTCACACCCCCCTCTTTATTAAGACATAAAATTTCTAAGTGCCCTAGAAGGGATTAAAATTTTTAATTAGATGTTTCAAATGACAGGTACTTATGGTGTTTGGCCTTAGTTTCTATTGTTTATTCATGGATAATTAAGGATTTGTCCCAGTTGCACTAATTATGTTTTTACGAATATGCCAAAATGAATGATTTTTTTATTATATTCTTACAATTAAAAAAAACGAATCCTAAAATAGTGCAAATAGAGTATCTTTAAGGAGAACTTCTTTATATGAATGAGGTGGTAGCTGTTTACTTGAGGAAGGAAATTTCAGTTTGCAGTACCAAAATTTTGTTTTCAGATGGCAAAAAACCATTGTCTTTTTTAACAAATGATTTAAAAATTTTGGGGCAAGTGTTCTCATAGAACCTAAAAATAATTAAAAAGATACATACCTGTAATTTATTATGTGTCTAATGAGTGTTTTAAGTGCTTGACTTTGTCTTGATAATACCTATATATTGAATGATTTGCCGCTGTATGTGTACTATGTGAATCCAATGCCCATGGAGACCAGAAGAGGGTGCTGGGTCAGTTCCTGAAGCTAAAGTTACAGATGGTTATGAGCCACCATGAGGATGCTGGGAACCGAACCCAGGTCCTTTGCAAGGGCAATGAGTGCTCTTGACATCTCTGCAGCTCTAAATCTGTTTTCCTGACTATTAAAAAAACAAAAATATTAGTGGTTATTTTGTGTTTTGTGTTTTGTGAATGATCTAGAACAGCAATAATAAGCAATATTATATATACAGCCCAAGACATCTTATACTTCTCAGCCTGATTTAAAAAAAAAAACATTTAAAATGTGTTCTCTTCTCTGTCCTAGTACACAGGAGTAGTGCTTGTTTCTCAAGGTTAGATATGCAATCAAATGGGTTAGACTTTGCAGTGGATTCTATTGTTTGTTTTATTTTTCTTTTTCAAGATAAGGTTTCTTGGTGTATCCATGGTTATCCTAAAACTTACTGTAGACCTGGCTGGCCTTGAACTCAGAGATCCACCGGCCTCTGTACCCCAAATCCTGAGATTAAAGGTGTGCACTACTACCACCCAGCTGAGTGGATTCTTGATAGTAACTCCAGTAAGAATAGCAGATAGGAATGCTTAATTTGTCTCAAGCACTGTCATTCTCTTGACAATAATGCCGCGATTACATTTCTTTCAGAAAAGGAGATTCAGATATAGAGAGGTTAAACAACTTCTCCAGTGTCACACTGCTCTGAAGCCACAGAGTTTTAGTGCACGGAAAGCTGCTTATGTTTAAACGTGTGTAGCCATAAATGTCTGCATAACTTAACAAAGTACAGTAACTTTTAACAAAAAAAAAAAAAAAAAAAAAAAAAAAAACATTGACCCAGACTGATGAAAAGTTTAGTTGGCTTAGGAGAATTTTGCCCTTCTTTCTTCCAAATATATATTGATACATTGTATGTACTCTATGTATTCTGTGGGTACTGGTGCAGACACTTGAAGGGTATGGTATACAGGCGGTTTTTCAGGATTTCATTTCGGGGATAGTGTATGCAAGGGATTTCTCTCAGTGTTTTTGTTTCTCTTATAACTACTAAAAACAAAGCAAGTTTTAGAGTGGGTCCTATGATGATACTCACAAGTAATAAAAACAAAAGAATGAATTGAATACTCTTAATCAAGTCACAACTCCCAAGTCACACTCTTTTCATCATTTGGAATTTATATGTAGAGCAAGAAGGCACTGTTATTTGTCATGTGGTTCTTTAGTAATTTTATGTTAGGTGACAGAGTTCCTTGCTGTTCTGTCTTTGCATATATAAATTGAACCTTGGCTTAAAACATGCTTTCGAGCGTGCCATAACTGCCAAGTTTGTTGGAATGGTATTTAAAGTCATGCATAAACTCGTTAGACGATCAAACTTAGAAACTATCAAATGAATAGGCATACTTTTCTGAAATCCCAAGCTGTAGAGAATGTTGACTTAACAGTGTCAAGTGCAAAGATTGAATGAAGAATCAGTACCTTCAGTTTGGTAAGCAGTACTTGAAAGCTTATTTCCCTGTAACAGTAGTAAAGCCACTGGAATAATTTAGCCCATCTTAAAAAGGCTTAGGAAACATATTTCCCATCCAAGTACTAATTAGGCCCCATCCTGCTTAGCTTCCGAGATCAGATGAGATGGGTTGTGTTCAAGGTTGTATGGCCATACACAGGAAACATCTCAATGGTAGTGCCTCTCGTGACCTGAAAATGTTTAAAAGTCTAACAGTTATTCTTGGCAGAATGTAATATGAATGGTAAGCATCATAACCTCATAGAAGAAAAGGGTAATATGAATTTATCTTTAGCATGAAGACTCAGTATTCCATCGAAGAAAAATAATATCCTTAACAACCTTTCTCCCAGAATGCTCTGTGTTAAAGTCTAAACACCATCAGCTAAATGCTCTAATTCTTTGTGTCTATTACCAGGGGTGGTATTTAAAAACATGCATTGTACAATCAACTATGTATCTTTAAATATATATGTTTATACTTTGAGAAGTTTATCTATGCGTGCGATGTATTTTGTTCATATTCATTCCCTCCCGTTTGTCCCCTTAACTCCTCCTGAACATCACCCCTATCAATCCAAACTTCATGGTCTCTTTCTTCTTCCTTCCCCCCCCCCCTCTCTCTCTCTTATAACATAACCTATCAAACCAAATTTGTTTTGCTCTTATACAAATTGTTGTGGGCCTTCCACTGGAGCATGCATGGTAAACCTATTGGGGGAGAACACCTTTAAAGGAAATTGACTCTCCCTCTGCTCGTGCCAGCCATCAACTGTCAGTAGCCCCTCACCTAGAATTAGGGACTGATGAGCTCCATTCGTCCATGTTACACAATTGATTGCCTTGATGTTGAGCTGACAAACTATGTGTCTTTATTGAATATGTTTTGCTTTAGCTGGATTATCAAGGGTTAATTTTATATTGTGTTTTATGGGTAAAATTAAGTAGATTAGAAGGGATCTGTTCACCTTCAATTCTGCCTTGCTACCTTGGTAGAGACCTTTTAAAATCACAATTTAATTAATTCTTCCTATCTAGACCAAGATGAAACAAACATACTTTTAGACAAAAAGGGCAGATCTTTTATGACAACCGCTTTTGTTAGCATGAGAAACAAAAGGTGACATTTAACACTTGGCCAGTCCAGCAGAGTTTTAAACAGAGGAATTGTTTTCTAGCCCACTGCTTTACATTTTGCATATATAGTTGCGGAGAAGGCTGTAGACTCCCAGGACATAATAAAAGTTCAAATAAAAGTTTAAAAAATACCACAGCAAATTCAAACTCTGCACATTTAAAGTGTTGAGGACTGTTGGGTTTTTGTTGTCCTTGTTCTACCTTCTCCTTAGCACTGTTGCTAAACATTTGGTGGCAGTAATAGTAAGAAACCAGCATTGTGCATTCCAGGCACTGTGCCTAGTGCTTTCCATATATTACCCCATTTAACTCTTAAAGGATGGTGAAGTGCTGTTATTAGATCCATTTCTGTGTTTGAAGCAATTCTACCTGAGATTCACAAGTGTCTATTGATCAGGACCAAAGAGCTAGCTAGAAATGATAGAGGGCAGAGCTGGGATTACAAAGACAACAGGGTGTTGCCTTCAGAACCCTCAGCGTTGCTATTTACATACCCTCTTCATGTAGATATTGCATAGAAATTGTGTCTCTAGTACATTAAAATGCTCTTTTTATAATTACCTTCAGGGTCAGCCTGGTCTACACAGTGAGTTCCAGAACTAAGGGCTGCACAGAGAAACCCTGTCTCAAAAAAAAAAAAAAAAAAAAAAAAGGAAAAGAAAAAAAAAAGAAAAAGAATAAAAAAGAAATGGGAAAAAAGAAAAAAGAAAAAAAGAAAAGAAAGAAAGAAATTAAGAAATACAATAACTGTCTCAGGTAGTGTGGGATAATTCAGGAGGTAAAAATGGTAATGTTATCTATGCTAATGGCCTGAATTTGAGTTATAGAAGGAGAAACCCAACTTCTGAAAGCTGTCCTCCAAACTCTCACCTTGATGTGCCTGCATTCTTACATACACATCACATAAATGCACATGTGCATATCCAGTGAGAAAAACTACTTGGGGGACCTTCTTATTTGGTGTGTTCTCATCTGCAACCTGCACTTGAGAATAAGGTGTGAGGGAGACTAGGGCAAAAGTGGGAAACTAGGTGAAGAGTGAGGTCAGCACCAGCATTTTCTTTTACAATTTAATATGCATGAATGCATGCATACATAGGCTTTACAAGGACTGTATTTTAAGTAGTCTTTACCCCTTTGTGTAGTGGCTTGTGCAGCATATTGAACTTCCATGATTTTGATTCTGTTTTAAAAAAAAAAAACTATTTATTTATTTATTTATTTTTGCTCAGCATTGCTGTGCAAACTGCTAATCATAGTACTCTGGAATTGAGGTACAAGTATGTTAAGTTTGAGGTCAGACTAGGCTCCATTTTCAGACTGTGTGTCAAAAAAAGAAAAATAAAAGGGAAAAAAACCCTAAAAAAATAAAAAAGTAAACAAAACATACCTATCCAACCTCTAATTACAGGAAAAACAACAAAACCCTGTATTTTTGTGGCTATACACCAGTATGGTAAAAAAAGAAAGGTAGATTTTTATGAGTCTATGATTAAATTGGAAAGCAGTATATTTATAATTTATAAAGTCTGGCTTTGGATTCTCGTCTTTAAATTATATTCTTTGGTTTAACTCTTTTGGAAATAAGAGCCTGTGACAGAGTTGGGTTTGAGCCAAACATTTCTGCTTGGGAGATTTCCAACAATGAGTCAAGACTAATTAAACTTTAGTTTTAAGCAGCAGAGAATATTCATCTCCGGTAACAACTACTGGGAGGCAATTTGATCTGTTTATGTCGCCATCACCTCTCATACAGTTGTTTCATTGTATGTGTGGCCCATTCCTCAGTGTTATAATTTTAACAGTATGTATTTAATCAAAGTTGTATGGATTAGGAAACCATCATCTCCAGTATAACATTTGAAAGTTGATTTAGAAGGAAGACACAGGTGGATAATTACTTATTGTGTAAAAAATGATAAAGTAACTTGCTTTAATTTTAGCACAAATAATTAGTCAGTTTTAGCTGACAGCACTATGAAAAAAGGCTGGTGGTACAGCTCAGTGGTAGAGTGCTTGCCTAGTATGGCTGAAACATTGGGTTTGAAGCACTGCAAAAGAATAAAAAATAAAAATGTTTAGAAAGAATTTTTAAGAGCTGCCTTGCTGTCTTTCATGGAGTACTTAAAATATACCTGGCACAGCAGCCATAACTTTATATGTGATTTTTCACTTAGCACCCTTAGTTCAGGGATGACAGTCCTGTCTCACCACACCAGAGCCTACCATCCACATTTTTATTTGATGTCACTGTGTAGTACTAGCTGTCCTGGAACTCATATTATATAGACCAGACTGGCATTGGATTTCCAGAGAGTCTTCTGCCTCTGCCATTCTCAGGCACCATGATGTCTGGACCCCATTATTCATGTATTTTATGTATATGAGTGCTCTATTTGCATGTGTACCTATGTGCCAGAGCAGGGCATCAGATTTAATTTAGAAGTTGCAGTTGAACAACAGATTTTATCTAGTACATTTTTGTAAATGACATTTGTATTTATTTGTTTACATTGTATTATACTTGTATATATACAATGTATATATACATATGTATATATGCGTGTATATACATATGTATATATACATTATATATGCTTCTATGGGGAGTTTATATTTACTACTATATATATATATATATATATATATATAGTACTGTTATATATTTATATTGTATGGTGAGTTTAAGAGAAAAATGTGTATCACATTGGGATTTAATTTTAGAGGCCTACCCTGCCAGCAACATAGCATATGTCTATTTTAAGGCTAGTGTTTCTACATTTCTTGTAGAAACATCATAGGCTTAGCTGTGATTTATGCATAGGTGCTCAAGTAGATTTAGTACAAATCAATATCTAATACATTTTGAAAATCATTCATTTACAGAGATAGATTTTTTTCTCCTCTGCTATTGGGCAGAGAGTTCTTAAGAGTTTTGCTTTAAGATTAATTTAAGCAAAATAATTCATAAGCATACTACTTATAGTATAGAGAACACATCTGAAGAGCAACTGTTGAAAAAATGCAATACTATCGCATATAAAAGCAAAACCAAAGAGATTCATGTGAAGTAAGCTAATTGGCTTCCTTGGATTCTTCAAACACTGATTGCTCTGAAAACAGAAGTAAACATTCTCAGACAATCTCTTACTATGTGAAGTAACTGGGACTACCCCAACATTTGAGAAAAGGATCATTATTTTCTTCATTTCCTTATATTTTATGGGTATGGGTGTTTTGCCTGCATGTATGCCTGTGTAGCACATACATGCAATGTCTGCAGAGACCAGAAGAGGATATTAGATCCTCTGGAACCAGGGTTACAGATGGTTGTTAGTTGCTGTGTGCTGGAAACCAAAATTGGTCCTTTATATGAGCAAAAAGCACTCTTAACCACTGAGTCCATCCTCACGGCCTACCATTGGACATCACAAGATTTCTTAGAAATATTTGAAATTGGAATCCTAGTCTTTCTTGTTTGTTTTTGTTTTATGGCAGAATCTCCTGAAGTCCCCAGACTGGCCTTCTTATTTAACTGAGGCTAAGGGTGATCTTGAACTAATGGTCATTGAAAGTGCTCTGATTGTGACATATGTGTCACCATGTATGGCTTGTATTTGTGATTCATCTTATGTGGAAGCATATGATAAAAGACAGGTGGCATGTTATATATGATAATATTAAATGTGTTTTTCTAAACAATCTTATCAAGTTGAAGAAATTCCTTTTGTTGTAGTAATGGCTTTAAACTGTAGAAGGAAGGTCTTTGTATCTAAAGAACAGATTTTGAGGCTAGGTTAGTGTTTTTATTTTTCTTAGAATCTATTGATGGCCTGCTGAGTATTAGAACTAGGGTGAAGGGCCCTATTTTAGAACTGTTTTAGAATGAAACAAAGAGCCATGAATAATAATTCATTTACTTTTTCTACTTCTTATTATCCAGAGATAATTAGAATGGAGTAGGATTCTAAACATTAGCAGATGCTTCAATAGATGGCATGGTGTAATTCAAATGCAAATAGGCTACCAATTGGAAATTTGCTGTTGGTATTCAGAAATGTATGATTAGAGTTGAGAAGAGATGATGGCTAGAAAGTTAAAAGGTGTAGGAGCCATTTACATGGTTTTACTTGAAACTCTGGGGGGAAAAGGAATTAAGAGGAAGGAATTACAAAATGAGAAGAGTGCTGAGGATAAGGGTACAACCTTGGAGAAAGTTCACACATAGGAGGTTGTGAAAGGAACAGACAAAGGAGGAAGATTCATTAAGGAAGAAGAGAGGTCTAGGAGCTAGAATAGATGTGAGTGTTGAGGGATCATTGTTTGGCCATGCCATACAAGCCTTTTGAATATTACTACAATGCCATTGAATTTAAAAAGAGGAAATTATTAGTGATCTTGGACATAGTAGTTTCAGTGACATGCTGAAAGCAATATCCTGATTGAAAGGCATTCAGAATAGAATATACATAGAAGAGGAGATATGTATTGTCTGGTTTTGTACTCGTGTGATAAAAGGAAAGGCTATCCAAAAGTGCATAGTGAGTAAACAGATCAGCTAGGAATATACAGTGAGACCCCTTTTCAAGTAACAACAGTAACATAATAAATATCCTTACTAATTTTCATATAAAATATATATTGACCATGCAGAGAGTTATTTTAACTCACCAGATGTGCATTGTTTTTGTAAGAGAAGAAACAGGAAAGTCAAAGTCCTTACATAAAGTATTGAATGGCTGGACAATTTCCACTACCCTTACTTGCCAAACCAATTAAAAACATGGCTCTTTAGACTATACTAGTTTGCTGGCAGGGTTATCTAGTATAAGCAAAGGCCTGGATTTGAGCCCAAGTGCTGAAATAAAAAAGATACTTGTGTCTGTATGTGTTGTACACTTTAATTTTTTTCTAGGAGATGGATTATTTTAGTACTTTACTAAGAAAGTACAAACTAATTTAATGATGTTTTTCACTTGAATAATTTAAACTTAGTTTCATTCCTAATGCTAATGGAGCCTTTTGAAGGCTGCCTAGTACAGTGTTGTGAGATCAGTAAACTGATGCTTCTATAACCTTAAGATTCATGGGCTGACTTGGAATTTTATGAATGAAATTCAAAGAAGATAAAGAGATAAAGGCAATCATATGTGGGGTTCCATATTAACAAAAAGGTTACATTCTAGATTTGAGAGTTTATAGAGCTTTGGCCCTAAATTTCTACATGAACTAACTTGATAACATATGGATATATGTAAAACTATATATACAACTCAAAGACACGAATGAAGAACCTTGCAAAGTGAGGACATTTTGAATAGATTTAGTTATATCAGGTTCTGCCAGTTCTCAGTCTATGATTTATTTGTGCTGTGGATTTTTTTCCTTTCATGCTCTAATTCACACATTCATTCAAAAAACATTTATGCCAGTCACTGGACTAGATTGCAGACCTTAGTTCCCAAGGCCAAGAGAGGGCCTGGAATAAATGAAATGCCTCTCAGACTCTTGTGTGACTCAGAATGAGAAAGTATGAGGGTGCCAATTTAGGGGACTTAGTTACATGGTCTACAAATAAATAAGGAGAATATATGAGGTGCTCATAGGCCAAGATACTTTAATATATTGATATTAAAGTATATTGATAAACTCTCATAGGAGTTAGTGTCTTCAACAGATGTTCAAATGCATTTTTATTTATTTTCCAGTCACATCACCTTGAACAGTTTTTTCTAAAAACAGTGATAATTTATTAGTTCAACTGATTTTCTATCCATTTTTTTTTTGCCATTTCCCTGGAAGGGTTTGGGAATTAGACCCTAAGTAAAATGAAATGGTTCAGTTTTTTTTCTGTACTTGAACATGCACCAGAGGCACAATTGAGGTCAGTTCTCATTAAAGTCAAATGTAGCTGTGATGACAAGCTGAAAGATTTGTATTTTCTCAGCTGAATTGTTTCTATCAGTTATTTTGGAATTCCAGAGGAAAACACTAAAATATTCTTGTATTATATGGCCAGTCCTGCCAAGTCTTATTTAGATTCCCTTTACCTTGGGACCAACCTGGCTATGAAAGTTTGTATGAATAATTATGCCTGGCAAAAACTTGAGGTGCATTCATTAAGTACTTAGAAAAGCCTAACTCAGCTAAGCTAGTCTCATATTTCCCTCTCCCTCTGGCTTTTCCTTTGCTTTTCTAGAGCTTCTAGGCTTCCAAAGTTTTTGGTTGGACGCTTTAGTTCAGGTTTTGTACATCAGTTTGCTTTACTATTTATGCCATTGCTAAATGGGATAAGGGTTATATCCTGCACTAGAGTTTATGGCATGGGGCTAATCAGTATGCTAGCCTTTGGCTAACCATATGACAGGAAAAAAAGCTAAATCCTAAAATAATTAGTATTTATCTTAAGTTTCCACCAGATAATAGGACAAATAGATAATTTTAGTTCTTTTCCTTCTCAACATATTTCTAGCTCAGCTTAATGTACTGATTGAACTCTGAGAGAAAATTGTTGCATTATCCCTGGGAGTTAATAAGTGTCTGAAACCAGGTGTTCTGGTAGATGGGTTTTCTATTACAACCACAGCTGCTCCTTTCAACACAGCATTTCAAATATCAAATTTTTTTTGTAATAGTACTGCTCTTGGTAGACCGAAACAGAAGCAACGTTATGTAGGTAGAAGCATCATAGATTGAAAGCAATTTCTTTTTCGTTATAAAGACTCCATGACCATATCGTAGAATGTTTGGTATCTACTGGATAAAAATCATGTTATATTCTCTTCTATTTTTATAACCATAATATTGAAAGCAGAATTTTAGAAGCATCTATCTAGGTGAGGTCATAGAAGGTTATCCAACCCATCCATGTAAGGACTGCTTGGGAGCTGGCCCAGAAAGATTATGATCAATTTTCTCTTAGTAAGCTCTCCAGAGGAGGAAACATACACTCTCCCATGGTAATACACTGGAGTGCTACTCTATGTTCCTCCTTTCTCTAGACTCCAGGAGTATGATGGTGAAATCTAGGTGACAAGTGAAATTCAGCATACCCATTCTTTTGTAGGAGAGAGATCAGATTTTTGAAATCAGAAACATAGGAAGTAAAGGACTGTGTACTATATAAACATTCACCTAGTATTAGTCGAACATTTTTTCTCAATATCCACTAAAATAATATGAAAGCCTTTTAAAAATTATTTTGGAAAGAGCCTTTTGTTTTTGAGAAAGTTAAAAATAAATCCCATGATTTTTTAAAGTATCTACTCTTCATTTATTATAGTTTATTCATTTTCCAAAAAAGTCTGCTGTGTAAGTAAGAATTCTTCAGTGTCACATTGTTATAGCAGTGATCTCTAGCTACAACTCACTTATACACTACAATATAAGATATTTTTTTAAGTTTTTTTCTCCTTTTTGTTTCAGAATTTAATATTGCAAACAATTTCTTTCCTTCTGCTTTTCTTTTTCCAGGAAGCATTCTGGGTATTGTCCATGCCTGTCAAGCAGTACATTATGGGGTCATAGAATAAGACTACATTACCGCTACCACGTGGTGTTTATTTCATGAGGCTTGCAACCTGCTGGATTTACATAAATCTCAAGATAGAAATTTTAAACCTTTTAAATGTGTAGGCCTTTAAAGCTCAAGCACTGGGCATACTTGAATGGCATTACTAATGAAGAAAATTACAGGACAAGACTGATTTAAAGTCCAATGCAATGCCTTTAAAAGGTTCAATTGTTAGGAAAAGAACCGTTGTAAAATTTTGAACTAAACTGTTTCAGTTGTAGAGAAAAATACCTGCCTTAGGACTTTGAACTCCAGGTGGTGACTTTTTAAGGTAGTTAAATGATACTTTGCTAGCAATCTTTTCTATCATCAGTGCCCTACTCAACCAGGAGCCCCTAGTTGAGACTGAGAACAGAAGGGGCTTAGAGAGTGCTTTAGCCCCTGTAATGACCATCCCTTGTGGAAATAAAAGATCTTAAACTTGCATCCTGGGGAATGCCTAGACTTTTTTTTTTAAAGAGTAATAATAACTACTGTGAATTTTATTGAAAGAAGGAAACTTTTCATGAGCACCACAATAATTGGTTAAAATTGTTAGCTGAAGAAAATGTCGTTCCTCTTCTTTATAAATGAAAATTTGCCTGTGTTCTTAGTTATTGTAGACATGGCTTCACAAGATCTTCAAGTTACTTGTTTTGTTTGGAAATACTAATATTAGCACAGAAGAGAGGCCTGTTATTAGTTTTCCATTGTAAGTGAATTTTTCTCTTGAGGGAAGAATATCAATCTCCCTCCTTCCCTCCCTCCCTCCCTCTCTCCCTTTTTCCCTATCTCCCTCCTTCTCGCTGTGTTCCTCCTTCCTTCCTTCCTTTCTTCTTTCCCTTGCTCCCTCTCCTTCCATCTTCCCTTCGTCCTTCTTTTCCTGCCCTCTTCACTCTCTGACTCTTAACTCTGTTTTTTTTTTTTTTTTTTTTTTTTTTTTTTTTTTTTTTTTTTTGTAACAATTCACAGTGCAAGTGGTTCCAGGGGCAATTGTAGAGACAGAGGCAGATGGAAGGGAATGGAAGGAAGTGTGAAGCTAGCCTGGCTTGCATATCTGAATTCCATACAGGGCTACCTAGTGAGATTGTCTAAAAACCAAACAAATAATTTTTAAGACGTTAAAGGAGTACTGGATATGTCCCAGACTACTTTCTTGGGGAAGCTCCAAATTCAATCCCCCACCCCCTGCTTGAAAGAATGGAAAAAAAAAATAAGAATACACATATATTTGTGGTTAGTTGAATGTGACATTTGATTCAAAGTTTGTCCTAAGGGAATTATACTTTAGGAAAGAAAAATTGTACTAAAGTAATTATACAGAGTCATAAAAGTGAAGAAGGCAAGAGAAGAAGGGGGTTAAAAGGACAGGGAGTGAGGAAAGGAAAGAAGGAGGGAGGGAGAGAGGAAAGGAGGGGGCAGAAGGAAGGAGGGAAACAAGGAGATTGAAAATCCAGAAAACAAGCTACTGTGCTGCCAGTGACAGTGACATTTCCATATCTTTGTTTTCTGGTAAGGGATACTATGCTACTGGAAACATGTTACATGTTTTTTTCATTGTTAGTCTAATTTCTACATATTTTCTTTCACATCCTTTATTTCTCCTGAATATGTTAGCTAGTATTTCATTTCCAAAATATTAAACATCTTCTCTTTATGAGTATTTTTTTTAGCTACTTCAGGCATGTTTGCGGTAGGTCTCACTATAGACTATCTGTAAATTAGTTTTTAAATTTTGATTTTCTACTGTACATGTCCCAAATATGGCAACATTTTCCCTCTAAGCTATGGATATGCATATGTTCACACAAAAATAAGGTATCTTGAGTTGGGGGAGCACATGCTGGACCAAGACTTCTTTTCACAATATGGAATTATTGAGTAACAATTATGAGGTTCAGCAATTTAAGTAGGCCAGTTAATCTGCTTACCTTGGCAATCTGTCTGAGGTAAACACAGGTTATTTTATTAGAAACTTAATTTCTAATGCTAACTCCCATATCTCACAGCACACAGTGCATCAATCTATCCATCGGTTGGTCTGTCTGTCCATCTGTCTTTATCTATCAACATATATGGGTTTTACAGAGTGAAATACAAGTTAAGCCATCTTCAACAAGTTTCTGAAGTAGTCTGAGAGAAATGCATGGAGAATCTTTCTTGGTAAGGAGGTGCTTATAAACTTTTGGAGTAGGTTCTGTGAGGTAATTTTCATGCTATTTTTTTTATTGTTTGAGATTTTCATACATAAATATAGTAGGTTTACAGATCCATACTCCATTCTCTTCTTTTCATTTCCTCCCCTATCTACCATTACCACTTTTCCCTCTTAGCTTCATGGTTTATTTTTCACTCACTGGATCCACTTATAGCTGCCTGTGTAAGTCTGTGTTTAGAACCAAGACTTCAGATAAGTTGTACATTGAGGCATAGACCCATGCTGACTGAAACACCTTGGATTCACTAAGTAATGGACACTTGTGTGTTCAGAAGCCGTTGTTGTTCCTAAACTTTTTTATATCTAGTGCATTCAGTTAAGTGTGTTCAATGGCCCACAGTTTAAGAAGCTAGAGAAATACTCTGTCATTGAACTACGTTCCAAAGCCATGACTTTTTTAAGTTAGGCAAGAAGACAAGCTGAGGTATAGAGCATGTCCTTAACCTAAAGGACAAACCACAAAGTTGGAGACAGGGCTGAGGCTGCATCACGAATACATACAAAATGGCATTGTTTCTACTCACAATTGAACTGAAATTAAGATAATTGGTATTTAACTAATTTCATTTTATACAAATAATTTACTTTGAGCTTTATTTATAATTCCATTACATTTACTGTCAAATCCATTTTTTGCTATAATATAATAAATGAACCATAAATCATTCTTTGTTCAGATGATTCAGTCAACACTCTCTATTTTCTACCTTGTCTTCAACTCTGGAATTGGGAACACTTTTTAAAAAGGGTGTTCATGGAGAAACCGGGCAGGGGTGTTATAGCTTCTTCTAGGATATTCCTGATTTCAAACTGACTCTAGAGCCTGGCATTATAGTTCATGATTGTAAGCCCAAAGCCTGGGGTGCTGAGGCAGGAAGATGGCTTCCACGCACAAGGCTTGTTTGGGGTACAAATTGAAACTCTATTCAAAGGAGAAAAAAAATGACTCAACTTCAGTCTTTTCTAAAAGAAACGGTTCAAATGATGGCTAGATGGATTATATAAAACTTTACAAAAATCTAGATGAATGAATGGATGAAAGTGTATTTCACTCAGTATTCTGCCAGTCAGGTCATCTCCAGTACCAATTCCAGTAATATTATATAACCAAAACTAAGGTGATCATAATTATAGTTAATGTTTTAACCAAAAGTATATGCTATTTTATTTTATATTATTGACTTGGTTATGACTCAGGTGAAGGTCTCAAAAAGAAGAATGCTAGACCTTGACCTCAGTGTGAGAAGTAAATTTGTTTTTATCTGTAGAGTTTCTTTTTAGAAAATTTGTAACATTTTTCTTTATTTATTCTCTCTGTGTGTGTATGCACATATTTGCTCATGTGTGGATGTATGTGTAGTGGTCAGAGTACAACTTGAAGGGGTCAGTCCTTGTCCTTTCACTGTATGGCCCCAAGGATCAAACTGAGGCTGCCAATTTTGTATCGTTACACACTGAGCTATTTCCCTGGCCTGGACTTTCATTTTAAAATTAAACCTTTATCCAACTTTTAGAGATCACATTCACCTCAGGTTTCTTTTGGATATTCTTTGGGGAAAGAAGTAGATTTGAAAAATTCAGGATGACTTTTGCTGCTATAATAGTTTCCTTTTAACATGATGTGTGGATTTGTATTGATAATGCTAAATGTGAGAAGGAGGATGAAGCTTATGAATGTTAGCCACCACTTCATAACACTTTGATTGTTGAGAACTACGGACTGACTGAATCACAGCTGAGTTGATACTTGAGTGAAGCATTTTCTGAGTTGTTTCCCTCTGCCATCCATTCTACCCAGAATTCACTTATTAGCAAAAAGTACTTTAACCATCTCCAGAGAACTCCATGGATTAAGTATATTTTACATTCTAGTTGTGTCATGTCTGAGGTATTTTATGTTATTCATCTTTTCTGTTATAGTTTTTCTTTACAGATTTATAAAGTTTCTGATGTTAATCTTAATCTCTGTTGTGTTTTCAGACTACCACACTGTGCTCAGTCATTGGCAAGTATATAATGAATGTATGTTTATGGAATTTGAATGCATGAATGAATGCATGCATGAATGAACAAAGTGATTTATTTTAAACAGCAATGTAGGTGAAATCATGGATTTGATGTGGTAATTGCTCAGCTTTCTTTTATCTATTAACATAAATATATTCAATTGAATAAACATGCTCATTCACATACTAAAATCACCTTAGGTGCTGTCAGTGGAAAGGCTGCACTAAAGGCAGTGTTTGATCCAGACATTTGGGCATATAACACTTGCATAATCAAACTTTTTTCTCACCTTTGTTTTGGCAAGTGAATTTTTGTCCCCTTATTCCATAGTCCTTGGTCTTATTCATTGTTAACCTTTCGTCTCTAATAAACTCTTTGTTAATGCAATAATTTTCTTTACTTCCAAACTCCTTTATCATTTTTGTCTATTTCCTTTTCCCTTTATTAGATTAGTTATTTTTGTTTTTCTATGATACACACACACACACACACACACACACACACACACACACATGTACCAGCTACTAAATCAGTATTTATGTGCTATATTTATTAATGGAGAAATAGTTTAACTGTTGGACAGATCGACATCAGGTAACCTTCATCGCTAAGAGGTGCTAATACCTCAGGAAATGAATTTAAGTTTGTTCTTGCCTCTCCCACCATCTTCTTTATAGCTTGAGGACAGCACAAGCAAGGACAGAGGACTGTTTTTCTAGGGTTTTGATCTGTCCTCATTTCTGTTTCTACTTGTTACACAGCTCAGAACTGGCATCACCTCCCACCTCAGCATGCCCAGTGAGATGGTATCCTCATTACTTTCCCAGGGTAAGGGCTATGCTTAAAGTGATCATGGATCAATGGTGACATGGAGGCTGAGAAAAAGGTCAGGGTCTCCTTGTTGGTGTCCTGGAGGACCATCTATTTCACTCTGGATCTCATTGTTGCTTGGCTGGTGATCAGAATCCCAGTAGCTGATCCCGGACCTCATTTCCTGGCAGTGGTTTCCATGGCTCAGGCTGGTGGAGATTTGAGTGGCTTTTAAACAATGTGAGCCAGGTGGTGGTGTCGCTCTTGCTCCTAATTGCTTGCCATTACCCTCATATGCCACCATCTGTTTGCTTTGCCATGGATTCCATAGAAACTGCCCCCCAACACACACATCATGGTGGACCTCCATAGTGTCTGAGGTGATCTTCTAGTTTCAGGTGATGATAAACTCTTCTGAGGCCCTGGCTGAGACCTTTGATCTTGGGTACTAAGATCTAATCACAACAGAAGGATTTGGGAGCAGAAAATCTGAGCAGAAAGGTGAGAGCCTGAGTCTTAGGCAGAAAAGGAAGGAAGTACAAACCTCACAGGAAACAGGCCTCCAGAGGAGGATAGAACAGACATTTGAAAGAGAAACTAATCCTATTGTCAGTTAATCTTCTTGTGGCTAATCAGTAAAGCTTCGAAAGTGAAACTGTAAACAGGAGATAAGTAGAGATAAGTAGTTAAACTGTTAAACAGACTGTGTCAGGTATCATCAATCTCTAGCTTGGAAAAGATGTTCTTTGGTATTTGCTGATGAATTATTTAACTTTTATGATGATGTTGCTGCATTAATAGATTGAGCAATGTTTGTATAAACTTGTGTGGAAATATTGTATTTGTTAAGTCTGATTCTAGATTGAAAGAATCTTACAGGTAAAATGGACCTATAGTGCACTCCATTAAACATCTCATTTAAGGTGTACAAGTTTAGAGCTGTGACTTGTTTCATTTTTGAGAAAGGGTTTTATTTTGTAGTCTAGGCTGGCCTGGAACGCACTGTGGAGCCTAGTATGGCCTCAAACAGACAAGAAGCCTGTGTTAGCCTCCGAAGAGCTGGGATTACAGGAGTATGAGTACCACTTCACCTGGCAATTTGTAGCATTTTAAACATTTATTTTCTCTATTCATATTCATAATAATTATTGAGAGAGGAAAGTTCCCCCACGACTAGATAACCCAGTTATTAAAAAGATTTAAAACTATGACAATATCTTTTGAACATGTGCCCAGTGTTCAAAATTTTACATTCTGATGTCTAAAACATGACACTAGAACCCTTCACCTAACATAAGATCCTGTCCTATGTCCCTGAAGTTTTGTTTGTGTGTGCATGTGTGTGTACACTTCTGAGTGTGTGTGTGTGTGTGTGTGTGAGAACTGAGAGAGAACACAAATGCATGCACGCATGTTTGCATGCTACGTGTGGCATGTGCATGCATAAGGGCATGCATGTAAAGGCTGGAGGCCAGCCTCAGAGTTGTTTCTCAGCTTTCTACTCTTATTGTTTACTTTTTGAGACAGGGTCTCTCATGGGGATCTAGGGCTTTTTAATTATATTATGATGATTGTCCTCAGGGACCTGCTGTCTCCTAAATCAACACTGGGATTGCAATCCATTGTGTTTTTCTTTTTATATCGATCCTGGCTGTTGCACTTCATCTTCATACTTGTGCAGCCAAACACTTTACCAACGGAGCTATATTCCCAGCACTCAGTTTTCTGGAAACAGTATTTGATTATCTGTCTGCTGATATGGTGGATGTGTTTTATATCCACTATTATATAGGTGCCTTGTTCGAATTTATATTCCTTCAGAACTTATTTGGAGATTCCTTCCAGAGAACTTCAGTTACTTGTAGTATATTCATGACCAAAGAACAGTTCTTCTCTATCATGGAAGGGTGTCCTTGTTGACAAGTTTATAGAGTCTAGAGGCATGTGCAAGAGTAGTGAAGGAGGAAGGGTCCACCTTAGCCACCAGTGCAGCCAGATCAATCCTGACAATGATTGGGGTGCCAGATGTTATGAACAGATTGTCTTCACAGTCAAGACTTTAATTCCTGAATGTAACTCCTAAATGTAGTTTCAGTCACTCTCTTGAAATGCTTTAATCACCTATGGGTGATTTAATCTCCCCCTCCTCCGTCTCCATTTCTTTCTCTCTCACACACACATACACATAGAGAAGGGCTATGCTGAAAACTTAAATAAGACAAACGGTGTTCTTTGAGTTTTTCTTATGATATAGAAACTAATGGCAATGATATACAGAGTAAATACAGAGTAAATGTTATATTACAGTTAAGAGTTTTGCCTGTGCAAGACTTGCACAGGTTCTAGCCAATGAGATTTCAGTACTGAGAGGGGGACGTGGACATGAGGATTCCACTTCTATCCAAGAAGTTATAGGCAATTGATAGCTGCTAGAAAAGTAAAACTAAGTTTTCGCCATTTTCCTGCTGTCACTGGTCACAGGAGTGTCACTGCTTATGTCAATCACATTCTAGGGCAGGTTCTATACCCAGGAGTAGTTAACCAACACAAAAGGATCCCAGTGCATTTCTGTCTTGTATTTTGTTTCTTTGTTAGGTAGAAGCATAAAGTTGGATGGGTAAGGAGATAGGAAGGATCAATTAGCAGTTGGGGGAAAGGAAAACAAGATAAAAATATATTGTATGAACAATTGTTTCAGTTAAGACTTGTGATTGTGATTAGATAATAGAAAATTATTTTCATATTTCTCATTTTTCCTTTAGAATATTTTTATTTATTTGACAACTTCATACACGTACACAGTTTATGGTGATCATATCTAACCTATATTCCCCCTTTTTTCTCCCATTAGACATTTCCTTCCCACCTTTACTTTCTTGTCTGTAAATAATTCACTGAGTTCAGTTAGTACTGCCTGCACTTCTGTAAGTATAGCCCACCAAAGTAGGAGCCTGCATAGGAACAATCCGCAAAAAACAAACAAACAAACAAAAAGCCCTTGAAGCTCCTACTCCAAGCAGCTGTCAGTTACCAATAGCTCTTCAGCATTGGGCATATCCTCAAAGCACTTGTACCATTCATGATTGAATGTTGATCTACTTGATCATGTGCTGGCCTTCTGCAGGTAATCACAACTGCTGTTAGTTCATGAGTGCTGTGGTCTTTTCATGTCCAGAAGATAGCATTTTATCGAATTCCTCCCCATTTTCAAGTTCTTATATTCCAATCACTCTTAGGTGATGTTTCCTGAGCTGCTTTCAGCAAGGCTGGGGAGGTGATATAAATAACTTATTTAGGGACGAGCCCTTAATAGTAATTATTCCTTGCACATTAGACAGTTATAAATCTTTATAGTGGCTGCTGTTGACTGCAGAAAAAAAAGGTTGAGAGTAGGATTTATGTATGACTATACACATAAAATGCTTAGAAGGCAGTTTGATAACATGTTCATTAGCAAAACAAGAACAGTGGATTCCCCTTAGGGACTGTGACTTTCCTTAGCCATGGGCTTCTGACTAGATTTGAAGAGGTATGAGTTCCTTCCTGTGGAGCAGATCTCAAAACCAATCAGAAAGCAATTACTTATCCAGGAATACTTGTGCTGGTATCATACCAGTAAGTAGCCACACCTTGTATAGTAGCTTGCTATTGTAGCATATGGATTCTATTGGATAAAACTATTGATAACTTTTGTTCCACAGTGACCCCACACAGTACTTTCTGGCACTATGAAAGCTACTCAGTAGAGAGGATATTTCCAGAAAAGCCCCACTTGATTTCTGGATGTCCTGCAACCATAGTGTGTGGTGTTTTTAGCAAGAGGATTTTATTATCTAGTCTTAGAGGGTAATTAAGAGCAATGGTAATAGCTGTGTTGTTTGGGGAGCCTCTAGTATATTTTGTGTTGAAAACTTAAGGAGAGGGGGAGGTTCTCCCATATCTGGCAATGAGTTTTTTTCATTTATTAACCCATGCTCCGAGGATGCAGTGTCTACTCATGTAGGGGCATTTGTTCTTAAATTCCTGATTTAAAAAAATTACATATTTTGTAACTAGTTTATAAAGCAGCGAGTTCTGTAACTTTCCTATCTCCTCAGTTTTAGTTACTATCCTTTCTTTCTCCTCAAAGTTTAACTCCTATTTTCTAACACCTACTTCCCTATCATATATGTTTTACAGTCTTCTATCTGTTTCATGCGTCCTTTCTAGCCTCCTGACCTCAGTGGATGCATACTCCATATTAAAAACATAGTTCTAAAAAATTAAGATGCACATATGAGAGAAAATGTGGTATTTGTCTTTTACTTAGTAATTTTCCAGTCCTATACATTTTCCCTCAACTTTCCTAATTTCATTTTTCTTTGCAGCTGGTAAAATTCCTTATGTATACTGTATTTTCACCATCCTTTCATTAGTTGATAGACATATAGACCGATCCCATTTCTAGCTATTGTGAATGGAGCAGGAATAAACACAGATGTGCAAGTATCTTTGACATCTTGTGGACACCTCGTATATGCACAGGACTGGTATAACTGCTTTTAGATTTTCGAGACTCTCTTCACTAGTTTGCATAGCAGCTGTGCCCATTTGTATTCCTACCAACAGTGGATAAGTATTCCCCCTTCCACACAACCTCATCAGCATCTGTGCTCATTTGTTTTAGCTTTGTGTATTTTTCCAAATAAAAATTTAGGAATTTTATTTTACTTTATGTGTGTGGGTGTTTTCCCTGAATGCATGTCCATGCATCCCATGTGTACCTGGTATCCACACAGGCCAGAAGAAGATATCAGATTCCCTGGAAGTTTAAAGTTGTGAGCTGTCATGTGGATGCTGGAAATCAAACCCGGGTCTTCTGGAAGAGCTGCCAGTGCTCCTCGCTACTAAAACATCTCCGTAGTCCACTTGTTTTCTTGATGATATTCATTCTTGCTTGGGTGAGATGAGGTCTGGAAGAACTTTTAGTTTCCATTTTCCTGACTGATGATGATATAGTAGCTGGTAGAGGAATTCTCCATTCTATAAGATCTTTATTCAATCAATTGATGGTGCTTTTTCACTATACAGAAACTTTTTAATTTCATGAAATCCCATTTGCTGAGTACTGTTTTTATTTCCTGAGAAATTCAGGTCTTCTTCAGTATGTCCTTTCCTGTGCTAGGGCATTAACCTGTACTCAGTTTTCCTCTAGAAGTTTTACCACTTCCTCCATCTTGTCCTCAAGGCTACCTTCTCCGTCCTCTCCTTGACCCATTTTGTTGGTGAGAGTTTCCAAGGAGCTCTTTATTTGATTTATTGTGTTTTTCAATTCCAGCACTTCACATTGTTTTTCTCTTCAGTATTTCTATCACTTTCTTTAGCCCATCTTTTATTTTGTTTTGGTGTTTGTGTCCTTGAGCATAATTTCAAATCACTGCTTTGAGTTTTCTGAAATTTCTTCTAATTCACTGTCACTAGATGTCATTACAATAGGATTAGTAATTTTTGGAGATGTTATGTTTTGTGTGTGTGTGTGTGTGTGTGTGTGTGTGTGTATTTCATGTTACTGCACTGGGATTAATGTATCTGACCTTATTTCATTTGTTGTATGTGGATTGGTTATCTTCTTTCAGTTGAAGCATTCACAGTGTTCAAGTGGCACTAGAATATTGGAGCATTCAGGTGCTGAGTTCAGAAAACAGTTGATGGAGGTGCTTAGGGTGTTGTCAGCCCTATATTATTTCAAGTAGACTACAGACTGAGAAAACCCAAAACTGCTTGAATTTTTATTAGATATAGTCTTTATTTACATTTCAAATGTTGTCCCCTTTCCTAGTCCCCTCCTGAAAATCCCTTAAGCCATCTACCCTCCCCCTGTTACCCAATCAACCCTCCCCTGCTTCCCTGTCCTCTATACTACAGCATTGAGCTTTTCTAGGACCAAGGGTCTCTCCTCCCTGTGGTGTCTAACAAGGCCATCCTCTGCTGCCTATGTGTCTGGAGTCATGGGTAACTCCATGTGTACTCTTTGGTTGATGGTTTTGTCCCTACAAATACAGAGGGAGACCCTCTCAGCCAGCCATTGAACTGAACACACGGTCCCCAATGGAGGAGCTAGATAAAGGACCCAAGGAGATGAAGGGGTTCGCAGCCCCATAGGAGGAACAACAATATGAGCCACTCAGTGCTCCCAGAACTGCTTGATTTTTAACACTGTGCCAATGCTGCACTAGCCTATTGACTACAGCACCTCCTTGCCTCCAATATCTGAGGATAAGCCAAGTATAGTATGAAGTACAGTGGAGTTTTAGTTTGTAAGTCCAGGACTGGGAGATGAGTAAGGTGGTGGTGTTAAGAATAAGTAGTGTGTCAACTCTGAAAAAAAAAAACAGAAAAGAAATCTGGGCCAGTGAAGTGCACTGGAGAGTAAAACTGTGATACTGTTAGGGCCTGCAGATGTATACATTGTAAAAATCATTAAGAGGTAAAAAATAGGAAGTGATAAGGATGATGGAGGAGAAGACATAAATAATAGGGAAAGTATATGAGATATGGGTGAAAGGCTGTTAAAAATGTCAAAAGAATGTTTTCTTTGAGAGTAGGTGAAGAAATGTACACAGCAATCTTAAAACCTCACTGAGCAATATGCACACAAAGGCAAAACGATCATGATTGGCATGAGAAATGTCTTAAATAATAGAGACTAAACAATAGAAAATAAGAAATAGAGAAGACTACTTCTGGTGTGAATTGCTGGCATGGATGTGGTGAGTTCAAAGTTGAAGTTCTCCACTCCTTCCACTCTTACAGGCTCTGCTTTGTGCTGGGTGGCGGAAAGGCAAATGTTCACCTTTGCAGCCTGTAGTTTATGTTTTTCTATCTTGTGAAGAATTGAAACTTTAAGTCTTTCCTCTCGTTCCTTTGCATCTCTGCATAACACTGTTTCTTTTGGTTCTTCATGCGCTTTGCATATGTTGAACAGCACATCCCATTTGTAGTTTCCGCTGTTTCTTGGGGGAATACTGTTATGCTGTTATGCCCATGGAAGAGGTCCTACAGTTGATTTCTAATTTGGCTCTCCTACCCGCGTTCCTACAGGGAGCTCCCTTGCTTCATCTCATTTAAACACTTTATCACACAGTATAAGGCTTGTTATGTTTAATCTTCTGACTGTTTTCTTACACCAAGTTTCAGGGGTAGTATTCTAACCTACGGTCTTATTCCAAAGTACTTCTACTCCACATTCTATTGCAACAAATTGGGAAATGTTATTTGTGTGCATGTGAATGCTCACATGTAAATGAACATGTATTTTGCACATGTGTATTTGTGTGCAAATGTATGGGGACACCAGGAATTCTTCACTGTTCACCTCTTTTTTTTTTTTTTAAAGATAGGATCTCCTCCTCCTATACCTAGAGCTCACCAAATATGAGTGAATTGGCTGGCCAGCAAGTCCTTGGTTCCCTACTTGTTTCTATTTCCCTTGCAATGTTATTACAGGTGCATGCTTAAGTACTAAGCTTTTTGTGCAGGTCCTGGTGATCCAAACTCAAGTGCTCATAGTCACACTGCAAGCACTTTACCAAGGGAGCCATTTCTGTACTTAGGAAGGAATTATTTTTATGATCAGTGCTCTACTTTGGCTATATCCATTGGTTAAATTCATTGGGTAAACTTACATAATTGAATGTCTCTATACAATTATGGGGGCTTAACTATTAGAATTAGGGCCAATTGTAGCAGGCATAATAATAGCTTCTGAAAGATGTCTACATCTTAATCCCTGGACCTTGTGATATTATTATTGTTCATCACAGAAGAGATTTTTCAGATATTATGAAATTTAATGTTTTAGATTACCCAGATCATTATCATAAGTTCATTATAAGTGAAAGATGGAGACCAAACTGTAATTGTCAGGGAGATAGTACATGAGGGGAAAAGAAAGCTATAAGGACTTTTGATTTGAGAATGAGAAAAACTGGCTGTTAGCACAAGAATACCAGCACTGTGTAAGCTGGGAAATGAAAAAGAAGAAAAACATTTTTCTCTAAAATCCCAAAAGAACCTAGCTATGCTAATACCTGTATTTTAGTCTAGTAAGATCAAGATTGGAAATTTGTCCTTCAGAACTTTCACGATAGACTAGTGTTGTTTTTATACTTTGTTACATAAACAATAGAAAGCCAATACTTCAATGTTTAGATTGGCATGTTTCCCCTGCCATAGTTTTGGGAATTAAAATCAGGTTTTAGAATCTTACCAGTAATGGAGAGGCACTATGGGATTCCTCTAGGAAACAATTCAGCAGATTTCCAACAATTTATTCATTTTCTAGTTGCCCACACAGGCCTGTGGACAAAACTCTGGAATATCTAATCGGGGATCACATTATTGTGACTTTTTATGAGGAAAACACATCACTTTAGAAACAGCAATATTTTACTGATTGTCAATGTAACCTAACTTTTCTAACTTAATAATACATTTATAGTGACAAGTTTTGCAAAAGGAATAAAACACTGGCTTGTCTTTTTAAAGTTTGAATTATTATTATTTTTATTTTTTTGTATTTTTGCCAGTTTAATATATGTCAGTTTTGTATTTCATAATTTCCAAAACCCCTTCTTCCTTCTCTCAAATTTATGACTTCTTCTGTAATTATTAGTATTAGATACACACAGGAACAATGGGCACCCCTCCACAATTCTCTCTCTCTCTCTCTCTCTTTCTCTCTCTCTCTCTCTTTCTCTCTGTCTCTCTCTGTCTCTCTCTGTCTCTCTCTCTCTCTCTCACACACACACACAATTTCTCTCTCACACACACAGAGAGAGAGAGAGAGGAGAGAGAGAGAGAGAGAGAGAGAGAGAGAGAGAGAGAGAAAGAGAGAGAGAACCTACTGAACCCATTTAGTGTTGAACTTATGCATAGGACCCAACACATGGATATCTTAAAGTCTAATGCCATTTTTTCACTTGAGGGAGACTTTTAGAAGGTCTTTTTGTTTTTGCGTTTATGATGTTTATAAATAAATTAAGAGGATATATTTATCTTATTGAAAACAATTGTCATTCTATATATAACTGCCTTATTAGTTCATCTTAAAACTTTATGAGAAAGATAAGTAATGGGGAATTTAGATGATGTTAAGGGAGTTGATCTATTACTAATGGCAGATATTAAGTGACTAATCTTGGATGTTTTTGGAGACAGTTAGCTCAGGCTGGTTGTAAACTATGAGACTCACTGCCTTCTCCAAGTGCTGTCATTGCATATGAAAAATCACTATGCTTAGTCCCATACATAGCATTCTTAAAACTATTTTAGCAGATTGAGGGCTAGAATTTGGGATGGTTAAATGAATATTTTGATCTCATATTATTTGCTATAATTAGAAAATTCTTTATGGTCATCTAGATCATTCACAGTAATAATTTTTGATTGAAGATGAAATTTTATTGTCATTAGGTGGACAGTCATCTCATTGTACCTGAAACTGAGTCATACCCCTCCCTCCCTCCAACTCCTCTTCGAGATAGGATTTCTCTGTGTAGCCCTTGGCTGTCTTGGAATTCACTTTGTATATAAAGCTGGTCTCAAACTCACAGAGATCCACCTGATTCTGCCTTCTGAGTGCTGGGATTAAAGGAATTTGCCACCACTCTCTAGCATGAAATTGAGTTTTATAGAGCAGGAAGTTAGTCAAAGTCACATAGTTCACTGGTAATATCAGCTAGAGAACATATACAAACTTACTGTGTTGCTGGTGTTAAAACTTTATTACATCTTTATTACTCAGATGCAATGTCTGCAATTATTATATATATATATATATATATATATATATATATATATATATATATAATGATATTTGGGGAATGGAGTAGGGTAGAAATAAGGAATTTTCTAGTCCATCTAGATTTTTTTTAAGTTGCAATATCTGAATCCACTTGATAATTACTGTCTATCTGCTTTACATTTTGGTATGTGGCCAGATTTTTGCTTATATAATGTAACCTGGACTATTGGCAGCCACTATGGAGCTATAATTTAAAAGAATATTTTTATTACCATGAAAATGTTTTTCTTAGTTCCATGTCTGACCATATTTTCATTATTATGCGTTTTTCAAAAGAATATTTTAAGATTTTATCAATAATTTGCCTTCACATAGTGTGTGAGAGAGTTCAAGGATAGAAAATGTTCTTTTGTGAGAATCCTAGTCACATAGGAAACCAGTAACAACCTACAATGCCATATGACTGTGGGCAAGATACTCATGGCTTAGTGGATGCATCCTGTGAGTATACATCGATTCAGTCTTACTCTGTAGCTTGCTTTAATGATGCCTGCTAGAAATAGCCAGATCCTAATTTATGGAACATGTCTGTGTGTCATATATGGAAAAGAAAATGTTGAAGGTTTTATTGAGGATTTTAAGATAGGATATATTTCCTGGGTTGACTATGTGAGCCATAAATGTAATCAGAAGTATTCTTATAAGAGGGCAGAGAGAAATTTATTGACAGAGGGAAAGTAGATGATATTCCTCTGGAGATTCGAGGATGAAGGGATGTAACAATGGGGTCCCAAGGTAAGGAGTATAGCTGGTCCCTAGAAATTAGTGAAGATAAAGAAAATGTAATGTTTAGAAGTAAACAGCTGTGCCACCGCTTTGAGTTCAGCTCTGTCAGTCTAATTCCAAACTGACATTGAGGGC
The DNA here is from genome assembly GCF_947179515.1 of Apodemus sylvaticus. Classification (NCBI taxonomy): domain Eukaryota; kingdom Metazoa; phylum Chordata; class Mammalia; order Rodentia; family Muridae; genus Apodemus; species Apodemus sylvaticus. Next base: position 68,992,535 of record NC_067495.1, read on the forward strand.
TATAAGTGGATACAATCTTCATTGGTTTAAGTCACAGGGCAGGGGCTAGTGTCGATAGGCCAGAGCCGACTACTTTAGTCATCTTAAGTGGTCTGGATATAACTGGAGCCCTCTTTTAACAATAATGTAAACAACTAATAATCATTTTTTAAAGATTTATTTATTATTATATCTAAGCACACTGTTGCTGTCTTTAAACACACCAGAAGAGGGCATCAGATCTATGGATGGCTGTGAGCCACCATTAGCAAATGTAGTTGCTGGGATTTGAACTCAGGACCTTTGGAAGAGCAGTCGGTGCTCTTAACTGCTGAGCCATCTCTCCAGCCCCACTAATAATCATTTTACAAAAGAATTCTGGGACTGGAGAGGCACTGAAGAGTGCTTGCTGCCTTTGCAGAGGACCAGAGTTTGATTCCTAGTACCTTGTAACTCCAGCTTGTTACTCCAGGGCCAGGGGTCTGTTGTCTGCCTCTGGATTCCACAGTTACTGGTATACACACACATGAATAATGAAACATCTTAAAAATAGCTATGTGATTTGATTTCATATCTACTACCTAGAACCTACTACCTAGAATCTCTGGGGAGTAGAAAAGTTGTCATGGATTATATGATGTGTGGTTGCTAGTAATTGGGGAAATTTTCGTTATACCATGGTGGAAAGGACTGTGGACAGGGAGGAGGAAGTTCAGTGGTTGAGTTTCAGTTCCATGATTCATAGTTTCCTTAGTTTCTACTAAACCTCATGACTTTAACTTGAAAAGGAGAATACTAGCACTTCCATGCTTATTCCATGAAAATGTTGTCATAAACAAGTGTGTTTTAAGTAATTTTTTTTTGTGTGTGGCTCAAAACAATTTTATCTTTTTTTTAAAAATTATTATTATATGTAAGTACACTGTAGATGTCTTCAGACACACTAGAAGAGGTTGTCCGATCTCATTACGGATGGTTGTGAGCCACCACATCGTTGCTGGGAATTGAACTCAGAACCTCTGGAAGAGCAGTCAGTGCTCTTAACTGCTGAGCCATCTCTCCAGCCCAACAATTTTATCTTTTTAAAAAAAGGTAAAGAAATAAAAAGAACCATCTCTGGAACAGGGAAGGCTCTCTGTGAACCCGCCCCTGCCAATAGTTCTCCCTGGCTCCAGAGCCTTCTGTAGAGGCCTCAGCTGCACACTGGCCCTCCTACTGTTTCTGGTATAGCAGCCAGCTAGCATCCTTCCCCACCTCTTGAGTAAGCCTGCTCCCTAGAGTAATCAGGTGCATCTTAACTTCTGCTCCAGAGAAAGGAAAAACCAGTGGAAGTACTAGGCCCACAGACCCTCTCCCAGGCACTCTAAGCAAGTACTCAACAAGCCCAAATTTAGTCTGTCCAGTGTCCACCAAAGAGACAGTACATGGAAAGTGCTGAAGGATCACCAGGCTTGGGAAGTGTGTGGTGGGAGCAGACAGGCAAGGCTGTGTATGCATGTCCACACTGTGTTTCACACCACTCACTACAGACTGCCATACCACAGGGCCTCAGTTCAAAAACACTCTTGCCAAACTCCCCCAGTCTCATGCCAGAATTAGGCCGTGAAGGAGAGGGACTTGGGATTAGCCTGTTGCTGTTGGGCTATCTGCAGTTCTCGGCCCAAAGCCCCTGAGTCCCCAGAGTTAGTTGGTTGTCCTTCTTGATGAAAACCTCAAGTCCATGGTGCCGTGTAACTGAACTTGTGGTAGCAGGCTCTTGGTTTTTTTTTTTTTTTTTTTTTTTTTTTTGATATATTTTTTATTTACATTTCAAATAATTTCCCCTTTTCTGGGTCCCCACTCCCTGCAAGTCCCATAAGCCCTCTTCCCTCCCCCTGTTCCTCCATCTACCCCTTCCCACTTCCCTGATCTGAAATTCCCCTATACTCTTGCACTGAGTCTTTACAGAACCAGGAGCCACTCCTCCATTCTTTTTGGACATCATTTGATGTGTGGATTATGTCTTGGGTATTCAAAGTTTCAGGCTAATATCTACTTATCAGTTAGTGCATATCATGACTGATCTTTTGAGACTGGGTTACCTCACTTAGTATGATGTTCTCCAGCTCCATCCATTTGTCTAAGAATTTCATGAATTCATTGTTTCTAATGGCTGAATAGTACTCCATTGTGTAAATATACCACATTTTTTGTATCCATTCCTCCGTTGAAGGACACCTAGGTTCTTTCCAGCTTCTGGCTACCACAAATAGGGCTGCTATGAACATAGTGGAGCATGTATCCTTATTGCATGCTGAAGAATCCTCAGGCTCTTGTTTTTAAGATCTTCCACCTGTGGCTGAAGCACACCATCGTCCAGCTGCAATTAATCTAACCCCTGCACCTCTGCAGACAACCGGTGGTTGCTCTGACACAGCTCCTTTATATAATCATATAATCACAGGCTTTGGACAGGACTCCACCTTTACTCTGGCCAGACTTGGTGCTCTCCATAGAACAGTCTGGGATGATTTTGGACAGCTGTACAATCCAGTTGTTGATCTTGTCCCAGCGGTGGCTATTGAGCCCTCCGTTTCTCATCTCAAGTTGTCCTGGGAGCCTCTGACTTTGGGGAATAAGGGTGGGTCCTGGGGGCAGTTGATCGCTGGCTCCATCCCTGTAATACTTCTTGTGATGATCATTGCAAGGAATTGACCAGTGCTGGGTGGGGTTGCCTGCCCTAGTAGTGCCTCTGAGTCTTGGCTGGTAATAACAGCTGTTGTACCCCCAGATGTGGTACCCCCTGACCCATCTCCCACTGTGGTGCTGGGGAAATAAGAATAATGTGTCTCAGCAGCTGCTCCCTCGGTGTCAACAGCATCCTCACTGGTAAAAGCTCCCTGGATCTCTGCCTGGATCATAGACTGAGTGGCAGGGTAGCCACTGATGGCTCCAGAGCCCTCTGTCTGGCCATCCAACTGCCTCTCATCACCTGGATCATCCTGTACATTACTTGGTCAGGAAAGTGGCAGTTGATTGGATGCTGGCGATAGCTCTACTAGCTGGGTCCTCTCCAGTAGCCATTGTACCTTCCTGAATTTGCACTGTCCCCTCTTCGGTTTCAGCTGATTTCTGCTGATCTCTGTGAGGGGGCTCATCTGAGGCACTGGTCGTTTTGGGGAAGACTTTGTATCTCCTGACTCAAAGGCCTGAATGCTAAACCTCAAATTTCTGTTGTACATCCGGAAGCATCCTGAGGATTAATAATATATGACACGGAAATCAGCATAGGATGTTGTGGTTTGCATGCTCAAAAGGAGAGCCAAGCAAACTGCCCTCAGTAAGCACGGACGCAAAGGCAGGAATTAAAAAAACAAAAAACAAAAAAACAAAATCAAATCAAAACAAACAAACAAACCCACAAAAAAAAATAAAAACAAAAACACAGAACAAGTTCCCAAAGAATTCAGGCACCAGGCACCAGGCAGAACCTTGCCTGAAAACAAGGTCCCTGCAGGCCCACCAACTAGTAGTAGACTCTTGGGAACCTGAGCACCTCCAGGCATGAGCCTGCATGGTGACCTTGCAAGCCCAGCCCAGCTATCACATGCCCCAGCTGCTCCAGGAAGGAGAGATGGGAGAGGAGACAGGGACTTTCCCAGGCATGCTGCTCACAGCTGGACACTACAGGCAGGTGGGACTTGTGCACTCCAGGGCAGGGAGCAGCGAGCTCAGTCTCAAGTATATTCCGCATGCTTGCTTTTGTGTTAGGTCCTTGGGATTATCAACAAGATCGATAAAGTCCTTGAACTGAGTCTACATTCCAAAGGATATCATAGACATTAAACCAGGAAACACTGAATGAAAGAATGTGGTTTCAACTTTATAGTTTCAACTTGTGATAAGTGCCACAAAGAACTAAGACACTACTTAGCTGGGGATCATAATAAGAGACCTGTTTTAAATAATGTGGTCTGGGAAAGTTATGCTGCAAAGGTAATATTTAAGCCTAGTAGGGAAAGAAGCAATAGCTGAACAGTGTGCATTAAAGTTAACCTTTTGGGTAAAGGAATCACAACTGACAGCTCTAGGAAAGGAAATGAGTTTAGCATATTTGAGAAATATGAGCACTGTGTTTTATGGCTGGAAGAACTTGAAAAAAATGGAATAAAGTTGGTGTGGAAGTCTCTGCAGAGCCTTGAAGACATAGTGGCAGATGTTAGAAGTTCTAAAACTTTCCATACGTTTAAAGTATTGTTAGTACTCCTGGCATTTCTGTTGTTTGTATAAAGTGGTGTTCTTTCCTATCTGTAATGTTTGACTCCTACTGACTTGACACAAAAGGTAAACCAGTGGATTCCTGTGTTTGTACTTTGACTCTGAGCCAGCTAGGTGACAACTGAGTTTCCTTCACTGGTATAAATTCAAAAGTATCCTGTATTTAGTCTGTTCTGTTGCCCCATGTGAATTTTGACACTGGGGGATTTCAAATTAGGTTGCTGAGGGACTTCTGCTTAAAACAATATGTTAATATGATGAAATAAGTCACTCACTAGTTGGTGTTCTGTGTTTCTTCAGGGAGAAGTTATGAAAGTCATGTTGGATTGTCTCGGAAATTTGTTGTGTATAAATACCTTCAAACATTTAATGGAAGTCTATTAACAGAATCTTTGGTAGTTCTCTTTTAGGAGAATTGTTTTCTGGTGAAGTGAATGAGATTTAACTAGAGTCATATGTGATGGATGTAAAATTGATGATCTGTTTGTAAATTTGGAGTCAACAAATACTCATAACTTCTAATTTAGTTTATCATTTAAAATAGCTGTACAACAGTGTTATTGGCCTGCTTTTAAAGGAGGAGAGGTATATTTTCTTTTAAATATACTGCTCTCTTTTAAAATGTTAGTTGCCATAGTTTTTAGAATGGAGGAACTAAAGTATCATTTTGGTAAATTCTTTTCATATGTGTAATCAATTATATCTGGACCTGGGGATCTAAACAAACTAGTAATATAGTATGGGTTATTTTCCTGTGCTAAGAAGCAGTTATATTGTCTTAATAAGTTAATTTTATGCCTAGCAGTTGTCATTTAACAAAGTTGCTTTCAGTTAGGTGATATTCAAGTTCTTGATGAATTAGTCAATTTTTTTTTCTGAAAATGTACAATTGAATTTAAAAAGCATCTAAGTTGTGTAAAATTAATGTGTTACCACTTTTCAAAGTTACTTATTAATGCTTCAGAATACGTGTGTGTGTGTGTGTGTGTGTGTGTGTGTGTGTGTTCATTCCTGGTGTCTGATAAAACCCTTGAAATTTTTTTAGGGTTAAGAGTATAGACTTGTTTTTTAATTATGACATTATTCTAATAAGGAACTGGTGGAGTTATGGCTTTATGGTTTCAGGGTGGGGCTGGACTTCAGATGATAAATGGATTCAGAAATATTTTGAGTCCCATGACTCTATATGCTTAGAGGAGGAAGTACTGTGACTCTACAGCTAGCCTCCTGTACCTAGCCATCTGGCTGATCATTTGTCTTTGTAATAGTAAATTGTTATGGTAAGTAGAACATGTTTCTCAGTTCTGTGAGTTGCTGTTGTGGATTGTTGATCCCAAATGGAGGCTGTATTAGTTACCTTCCTATTGCTATGATAAAACACTATGACCAAGGCAAATAACTTATAAAAGGAATGTCTTGTTTGGGCTTATGATTCCAGTGGGCCAAGAGTCTATTGCTATCATGGCAAGAGAACACAGCTGGAGCAGGATGCTAAGGGCTCGTATCTTGAACTGTAAGTATGATTCAGAAAGCAAATTAGGACTACTAAGAGGCTTGGAAACCTCAAAGTCCTTCCCCAGTGAGATATATCTTCCAGCAAAGTCACACTTCTTAAGCCTCCTAAGATGGTGTTATCAACTGGGGCACCAAGTATTTAAATTGCAGAGCCTATGAGGAGGGGGCATTCTCACTCATATCACCACAGAGGTTATGGAAACACTTGCATTTAAAAAATGTTTGTATGTATGTATGTTGTATATATGTATATATATATATATATATATATATTTATATATATATATACACACATACATTCCTTTAATTTGGGGTTAAAGAAGTTGGGTTTTCCTTGCAGTACTAGTGAATCACTTTAGAGAATCACACATTATACAAGGGCTGCACTACTGAGCTACACCTACCTCTTTCTTCTTGCCTGCCTGCCTGTTTTACTTCTCCCTCCCTCCCTTCTTCCCTTCCTCCCTTCCTCCTTCCCTCCTCTCAGTCCCTCCCTCCTTCCTTTCTTTTCTCCCTTCTCCCTTCTCTTCCTTCCTTCCTTCCTTCCTTCCTCCCTACCTACTTCTCTCAACCCTTCCCTCCTTCCTTTCTTTTCTCCCTTCTCCCTTCTCTTCCTTCCTTCCTTCCTTCCTTCCTTCCTTCCTTCCTTCCTTCCTTCCTCCCTACCTCCTTCTCTCAACCCTTCCCTCCTTCCTTTCTTTTCTCCCTTCTCCCTTTTCTTCCTTTCTTCCTTTCTTCCTTTCTTCCTTTCTTCCTTCCTTCCTTCCTTCCTTCCTTCCTTCCTTCCTTCCTCCCTAACTCCTTCTCTCAACCCCTCCCTCCTTCCTTTCTTTTCTCCCTTCTTCCTTCCTTCCTGCTCTCCCTCCCTCCCTCCTTCCCTTCCTTCCTCTCTCTGTCCTTCCATCTGTCTGATACTCCATTTTGTTTTGCTAAATTGTTCCTGGATCCTTGTTCTCTCTTGAAAGCTTACGCATTCTTTGACTTTGGATCCTTCTGCTTTAGCTTCAGTCATGAGCTACCAGGACCACTAAAACATTTTGCATAAAGTCCAAATGTCTTCTTCAGTTCTAGCTGGGTTGACTTTATTGCTTTCATAGGCTATACTAATCTTTTTAAAGATAAATGAAGGCAGAAAATGATTAATAGAGGTCTTCCAAAAGGTTCTAGTTATAAAAGTAGTAAATTTGAGTAAAAGGTATCAACTTGTTAGCTTCATCTGCGAATTAGACTTCAATTGGAGAATTGTTTTTATTAGATTCGCCCTTGAGTGTGTCTATGTGGCATTTTATTGATTGCTAATTGATGTAGGTGGCACGGGTGGATCTGGGATGTATAAGGAAGCTAAACATTGAATAGTATCTATCATTGTAGGTCTTCTGCTTCAGTTCCTTTCTTCCCTGCATGATGATGTACTGTAAGCTATAAACAGTAATAGATCTTTTCCTTCCCAAATTGTTTTTGATCATAATGTTTATAACAGCAACAGAAGACAAACTAGAGGAGATATGGCAGCAACCTTCTTCAGGTACTGTCAAGTAAAATTAAGTATGATTATGCATACAATATAGAGCTTAATCCTTGTGATACAGGAAATTCTAAGTATTCACATTCATCCTCATATATGTATATGACTATATGTAAAATATGGATATAATACTTTACTGTTAAAATGTAAAATCAGAGAATATGCATAGCATAGTGCGTAAAATAGTAATTGTTCAATGGTGTTACTTGATTTTGTTTTAGTTATTATTATAAGTCTGTCTGAAAATTTTGTACTGCTCCTACAATCGTTGTCCAGATATGTCATATATATATATATATATATATATATATATATATATATATATATGATTCCCTCTAGAACTCAGTAAAGAAATTATAGGTAATATACATACCTAGTCACAGAATTGGAGCAATTAAACAAGATTAAGCTTGCTGTGTAGTTTGTTGCCCACAGTAAGCACTAAACAGTCTTAGTGGTGGGTGGTGGCGATGATGTTGGAGCAAATGTGTTGCTGGTTGCCTTCTGGGAAAGAACTGTGGGCAACCTGGCAGGCTTTCTGAATAACAAGAGTTTACTACTTAATTGGCACTCTCCCTGAGCTATTGCTCTTAATGCAGCTTTCTACCAAGTACCCTGCCCTCCCTCCTCAGGCTGCCTCTTGTCTCTTGTTTTTACTTTCTTGCCAAAGGAAGCCTTTTCTCCATGAAAGCACCTGTGCTGTGGATCAGCTTACATTTTGGAGGTCCAGCTGGACATCCTACTTAACACTTATTGTATTGTGAAATAGGACCGGGCCTTTCATTCTGTTTTAGGCATTTGAGGTCAAATCCTCAATAGATTTATGAGCCAGGATAGAATCCTTCTCTTGTCTGACTCACCTCTCTCACCTCATTCCTATAGTGGCTCTGCCACACTAGGGTTTTAAGATTTTGTAACTTTGTCCTGTATTTATTTTGACTTTAAAATTTTAATTTTACTGTCTCTACTGTGATTTCAGTATTGGATTATTTCCCAAATTCGTGTTGAAATTTGTCATTTGTGATAGTACTAAGAAGGAGACTTTCAGGAGCTCACGAGCTCCCCACTTCTCCGCATGGGTAGATGCTATGAGGACAGTGAGTGGTACATAAAAGAATGTGTTCAGCCCTCTTTTGTGTGTCTTCTTCTTTCTCCTCTTACGTTCTCTGATTCCCTCCTCCCTCTCTCTTCTCGTCCATAAAGATTCTTTTTGCAAAAGCAACAAAAGACCTTTACCAGCCTCCAGAATATAGAGAAATAAATGTTTTTCATATACTGTCTGTTCTGTGATATTCTGTTATAGCAACACAAACTAAACCAAAGCACTTGCTTTAAGATATTTTTATCTGATTACTGAATTTGATGCCTTCTTAAATGTTGTGTACAAGGTGACTGTCTCAGGACTCTCACTAGAGAGCATTGTCCAACCATACAGTTGTATATTGGGATTCAGTTTTTCTGAATTTAGAAAGTCTCCTATAGTTATTGAATTTTTATGACCCCTTAATTGAAAGAATAAATACTAACATAAAGCTGCCATTAACTTTGTAAATACTTCTAAGTAAATTTGTAGTTTAGTTAATCTCTCTCTCTCATACACACACACACACACACACACACACACACACACACGTGAAATAATATGCTTTGTGTGTATATAGCTTCACAACCCCCCTTATAATAACTTGTTCCTATATCCCCACTGTCTCCCCCACTCCTGTTCCTGACCATTATCTATAAATCAATTCTCATGGCATAGCCTCCAGAGTTGTTGGGGTTATAGATTAGAAACCACGGCTATAATAACCACAAGGTACACTTTCTTTGAAATGTCATAATGGTATCTAATGTATTATGTACTTTATTAAAATGAGAACAAAAATAGTAAAGGGACAGGCTAAAAATAATACAAGTAACATACAAACAGAACAGGTTGCATTTATGTATTTAGGAACACACACACACACACACACACACACACACACACAGTAACAAAAAGTAAACAAAATTATAAAAAAGAAAGAGGCCATGAATTTGAAAGGGAACAATTAGCGGAGCACATAGGAGGGTTTGGGGGGAGGAAGGGGAAGAGGAGGAGGATATAATTATAGTATTAGAAAACCCATTGTTAAAAATAATCCAGAATAGGAAAATAAGTATATCTAAATATGGTCTAAGGATGATGGGACATTGGCAGAACATTGAAGCCCAGGTAGGAGAAAGGTGTAATGAGATAGGAAGACTTCCACTTACTGAGTTCCTTTCAAGTTCTACGCATGAAGCCAGACACTTTCCAATTTCTCCCTCATTTACTCCTTGAATCTGTATGGATTTTATACAAACGAGAACCAACTCTCAAGAGCATTTAGGTTGCCCCGGGTCCTACAGACAGTAATACAAAGCCAGGGTTTGGCATTGTTGAAGTTAGAGCACTTGACTGGAGTTAGCTACAGTTAATGCTGGTAAATAAAGTATTACTTTGAACTGATAAGCCTGGAATGTGCAGAAATGAGAAGTTGTTTGCTTTTGTATTTCCCCACTTGGCAGGCACATCTTCTTGCCTCAATGTTTTTTAATATCCTGTTGAGACATCTGTTTTTCTTCTTCCATCACTTGATGAATTGTTTTATCTTCCATCCACTTGACTGTTAATGTTTAACTGCTCCTTGGGCTCCTTTTAAAAGCAGTCCTGAGAGTTGAATACCAGCCTTCAGGCTTGCTGGACAAGTAAGTGATCTTCTGCTGAGCGCCAGCCACCTCCCCCATGTCTTTTGAGACACAATTTCACTATGTAGTCTGACCAGTTTTTTATTAAACTCCCAATAGTCCTACCTCAGCTTTCTATGTGTGGCCAGGCATGTGCTACCACCCTCAGCAACAGTTTTCCTTTTCTTTTAAATTTTCTTTTGGGGTTTCAAGCATAATAGACTTAAATATATGTTTCCAACTGGAGTGGTGTACCATCATATCCGTCTCTTCTTTAGTATTTTGCATGGTTTGGAATGATCTGTTTTTATAAGCCATTCAATCAGGTCATAAAAATGTATATGGTTCCTTGATTTGCCTTTCTGTATTCAAATTACAGTTGGAGAAGCAGGTTCCCATTACAAATAGATGAGCAATTCAGAAACAATTTAATCTCATATAAGCAAAGTGCAAAATGACATACAATCAATGTGGTATTATGTACAAATATTTCTTCAAGATAAGGTTTGATAATTTAGCTCTCTGTCTGTCTGGCCTAGACCTCACTAAGTAGACCAAGCTGGCCTTGAACTCAAAGAGTCTGCCTCTACTTCCAAATTCTGGGATTAAGAACATGCACTACTATGACCAGCTTCCTTTTGATTCCTTTAGAAATTGTATATTTGGTGTGTGCCTGTGCATCATAGCATGTGGAGAGAGAGAGAGAGAGAGAGAGAGAGAGAGAGAGAGAGAGAGAGAGAGAGAGAGAGAGAGAGAGAGAATATATCACAGTACATCACAGTACATGTGTGGAAGTCAAAGGGCAACTTGCAGGAGCCAGTCCCCTCTCTTTCTACTGTGTGGGTTTGAGAATGAGTTCAGGTATTTATGTCTGGTGGCAGTTGCCATTACTCTGCCATCTCATTGGCCCATCTTTTCCTTTCATGCATGACTTGTATAAAACATGAACAGTGTAGCTTTTATTTTTAAGATTTGGGGGGGGGGGCTTTGCTTTTGAGACATTCTTTGTTGTAGCCCTGGTTGTCCTAGAACTCAGTATATAGACCTTGCTGCCTTTAAACTCAAATATCTGCCTGCCTCTGTCTCATGAGATTAAAGGTGGGCACCACTACACTTGGCTATTTTTAAAATTTTAATTATTCTCTTCCTTCAATATAATTTTGATTTTCCTGTATAATTATGTCCAGCAGACATAATTGTTAATACTGCAGAGGTAGTTGTTAATACTGCTTTACCACTTATATTAACAGTAAAATGTTCTTTGAGGACATTTTAATCCTATAACATGGATAACCTTCTTGCTGTGATATTGAATACGAGCTGACTACAGGAATTTCTAAGTCCTCAAGGGAGTTTCTGATACCACTTATCGTCTTTTGTTGGTGTGAAAAATCTATCTCCCTTTGAAATAATTAATGCTCTTTTGGATTTAAGGCACGTAGTAATATGACCAGGACTGTATGTATCTAGTTATACTTATTTCCTGAGTATGTTTAAATATCATGAAGTTCTAAGTTATTATAAGTTGGGACTTTGTGCTATGTCTCTTTTTGTTACCCTCCAGATTTTTTGTATTATTTTTAACTTAATCTTTTAAATTAGCACACAGTGTAATTGGCTCCATGATGTCGTCATGCATATATGTGAATATGTTTATTCATTCCTCCTCATTGCCTTGCCTTAACCTACCTGCCACTCTCCTTACTGTGCCCCAAATTGTCATGTGTTAGCTCTGTGCCACCTGTGCTCTCCTCCCTCCTCAGCCTGTGCCCCTCCTTTAATACCCTGTCCTCCCTTCTCATGGTCTCCACTCTAGTTCCATGATATGCACATGCACATACACACAGATTTAAATTGATACCCCACATATGAGAGAAAACATGAAGCTTTTGCCTTCCTGCTGTTCTTATTTCATTTAACATAATGCTTTCTTGATCTATCCATTTTCCTGAAAATGTTATAGTTTTTCCTTAACAGATGAATAGTTCCTTTGTAGATATGTAACTTTTTTGCCTGATAATCTATTGATGAACCTTTAGATTGGGCCAGTTTCTTAGTTATTATGAAGAGTGCAAAAATAAGTCTGGATGGGCCACAGTTGGATGGTATTGCCTTAAATTCCTTCCAGTAGTTATTGCTGTTATTTATTAGCTATCACGAGACATTTAGATTTCCACACAGCATAGAATTGAGCAATTCAGAACACAATCTTTGGCAACATGGACTCAAGTCTTACTTGACTCTTTACTGGTAGTTAGTTAATTTTTTTCTTCCTAGAGACCGTCTTTTTATCCGGGATCTTATAGAGGCCTCAGGAGCCTCAAACTCATAGTTCAGGCTGGCATTGAACTCCTGATCCAAAAGCTACAGGTATGGGACTACAGGCATGTACCACCATGCCCAGCTTAGATACTATTTCTTTATCAAATGACTATACAGAGCTCTTCTGAAGACTAAATGGTAATTACATTTCTCACTGTGCATTGTATATAGTAGACACTCAATAAATGCAAGACTGCCATCATTATGGTGGTAATAATGTTTAACTTCAGCACAGAAAATGAACTTATATGCTTGAGAGTTTAAGATCTTGTAATTTGAGGGGCATAGGTTGCTAGTTCCTACCCTGTATCAGAATGCAAGTACACATTGACAAAGTTTGAGAGTGTTTCTACACATCAGAACTCAGAGCTTAGGTGGTGCAAGAATATGTGTGCTTGGAAGGGAGCTGAGTATGCCTGAAAAGTTGTCTTTGAAACTTGCCTCAGTTGAAAAACGTTAGTAAGAAATGGGCAAAAAACCAATGTTGTAAGTCAGCCCCATGTTACAGTAGTCACTATTTCCTATATGTGGTGTATTGACTGTCCATTGGGACTAGATGACTTCTTTAGAAATGAAGGTTCCTAATGCTAGTTTGACACCTCCTGGTCACATTAAGGCATGAAACTATGTTGCTATAGTGAAAACAGGTTGATCTGGACTCAAATCTTCATTTAGTCCCTTGGTATCTGACCAGTAGCATTTTCCCTTCTCACAGCCTCCTTTGCTCCTGCCCACTTGTCTTCACATTACCAGTGTTGTTATATAACCTATATTAATTGTATATAGGTAGTTAAATAGTTTCACAGTCTGCTGCCACTTGTCTATAGCCCATCAAAGGATTATCACCAACTTTGCCTTACTGAAGTGGTACAGCTTTCTGGCTGATAATTCTTTGTTTTTTCAACTTACCATCTTCTGTCTTTGGTCTTGACATAGCTTCTTGCTGTCTCTATTTTTTTTTTCTTTTTCCTTCTTTTTTTTTTGTGGTCTGAGTTTCTACCCTGACCAGTCAGTCATATGAACAGCATTAATTTCCTTTTATTGGTGTATCTGATTTAGAATATTAATAGTCAGCTCAGGGGCACAGATTTATTATCATTCTGTATTCACTTCTTTGTGCCCTATGTGGACAATGTCCTATATTTTGCTCAGTGTGAAAGAGCACATGCAAGGGGTGGGTGAGAAATGACCCAGGAGGCTGCATTGGAATTGGAGCTAAAAAACTGAGCAAGTCTTTTATTATTAAGTGAAGGCAATGGACATTACTTAGAGCAGGAACAAGAAAAGCAATATTGAGTGTCGTATAAACATTACATTGTCTCTTACTGAGTAATACAAGGACCATCTGTTCTTGGAATCTTGGATGGGTCATATTAAAAATTTTAGATTAGTATACATGGGAATGTGACTCACCATTTTGCATTTTAAACAAGATTTACATCATGGAAAAATCAATTAGTCAAATTAGTCTCTCACATACACACATGTGCACACAAACACACACAAACACACACACACACACACACACACACACACACACACAGGACTGAGTGAGGACCTGAGAAAACTAGGCCACATCTCAAAGAATCGAGAACAGTATCCTTTCCAGGATCAGTACTAGTGCTGGCTTTCTAAAGGAAGGGTCCTTGTTTGGAATTTGTATTGGTTGGGGGAACTGGTTGAGATAAGGTCTGTAAGACAAAGGCAAATAAATTGTTCTAAATAAAGTCAAGGAACATCTGTGGTGGTGGTAGGGGTGGAGTGCTGGTGGGTGTGCTGGTGCTGGTAGTGGCATGTGTAGCCAACATAAATAAAAAATTAGAACAAAGAAGCCAGCTGTTTTCAAACACTCTGGGAATGTCTTACAAAGGCAGAATGTGCAACAAAAAGAAGATACCTGGATAAAACATAGCCGTTGAACTCGTGAAGTTATTGTAGCTATAGTTACCTGCACAAGACTTGCATAGTATTGGGCCTATCAACATTTCATCATGGATAGGCCAGGGACTCAGTGAGCCCCAATCATTTCTGAGGGAATATTGGCAGTGAATGTTTTCTGAGGCAAAGTGCATCATTTTTTTTTTCTGTGACATAAACACTGATAAGTTGCACAGGGCCCAGCAAAGAGCTTCCCACCCATGCTCATAGATTCCACTGTAATTAAATTCAGTGGATCCTGTGCATACACAAAGGACAAGAAAGAGAAAAGGGACATGGAGGGGCATTTATAATATCTTGAGAAGGGTTCCAGCAAGAGTAGGAAAGCAGACAATAGTATAATGGGGATGGAATGACAACAAATGCACTTCTCAATCCAGACAAAATAGCTTATTCCGTATTTCATCCTGCCCGTTTTTTTTTTTTTTTCAGTGTTGGGAATGGAATACAAGTTAATGTGCTTACTAGACTAATGGTTTACCACTGAGCCATGTCCCTAGCACATGGTCCCTGCTTTAGTTTTGAGATAAACTATGTAGACCAGTCTGGCCTAGAGCTTGTGCTGATCCTCTTGCTTTAGCTTCCTGAGTGTTGGGATTACTGACATGCACAATGATGCTCAGCTCCCTGTCCTCTTTAAAACTAAGTTATAAGTTATAACATTCACTCATTTATATGCATCAGCCTGATTTATGTAAAGGCTACACAACTTAAAGTTTTTCTTTCTGGAATCGAAATTTTAGGGTGAAACTCTGCTTCTTTATAAGGAGCCATAAGTGCATTTTGAAAAAAAAATCAGAATTGACTTTAATTTTCATTTTTCTCAGTAAACCAAATTCACAAACAGGTATGAAGCATGTTTTTTATTAGGCATGCAATGAATATATCCAAAATTGTCCCTTCTCTCATTTGTATGGAAGAGTGTGAGAGTCTTTTTCTGTGACTGGATATGCTAATGAATCAGCTGAGACCAGAGACATTTGCTCTCTAGAGTAAACCATTCTGAGGAAATGCATTCTCAGTCCTGAGGGAGTTGTGGCTTTCTTCTCTGTGTAAAGTCAAAAGGGAAAATTACTGCAATGTACAGGCATTTTGTAAGAAAAGGGTTAAATGATTATAATTGTTTTTTGCGTGCACAAGTTTATAATATTACCAATAATTCTCCATACACATGGAGTCATTACAGCAAATGTTTGTGCCTTAGCTTTTGGTAAAATTGGCTGCATAGGGTGCTGTAAGAAAGCAGAATTTATAGGTCCTCACAAATCAGGCCTTCATGCAAATGGACTTCACAGGGGTGTAGTGATAGGATATGTTTCTGGACTATTTATCTTAAGTGAGTATTTGTTATAGATGAACTCTGAATATTTGTAAAATCAAAACTTATCAAGGCAAAAAACACCCCTCCCCCCCCCCAAAAAAAACTGGTTACTCCTTGTATTTTTGTATTAACACCAAATATCAGAGTACCAGTGTCATATGCTTTTACTTTTCATAAAGATTCTGTAGTGAAAGCAGTCAGTTGTTTTTCTTTGACTAAAAAATCTTGAATAGAATGTGACTTATTTCAGCAAACCATTTTCTGAATGTGTGGAATGTGTGTCTTTATTTGGGAAATGAATGTATTCAATGTAACCTCTGGGGGCGGGGGGGGGTGTATTTCATAGTGTACCACTAGGTAAAGAGTAAAAAAAAATATTATTTGATTATGCTCCTAATCTTAAATTTCTGATATAGATCTTAAAGCCTTACTGGATTTAATGAACACCACACAATTAAAGAACTTTCCTAGGATTTTTCTGAAGCAAGAAGCAACTAATACTCTCCTAATTATCATAAAATGAGTTTGGTGGATGATTTTATGCAATAGCAATTAAATTTTATTTTTAGTTTCAGATATGGACTTGAAAATAAGTTAATCCTGGAGAAATATATTTGACAACATGTATACTAAGTGGGAGTAACTATTTAAAATGTGATTTTCAAGTAAACGTGAAAGTTTTTATTTTAATTGTATGTTTAAGTATTGATTTGTTTAGTTTGAATCCTCTTTTCTATAATTTTCTAGCTGTGTTGTTTTTGGCAAGAGAGTTAAGTACTGTGCAAACTGTTTACTCATTAACTAACATGAGCTATGCAAAGTGCTTAGTGTAATAGCAGACTTGTAAGTATTTATAAGTATTTTACTGAAGTATGGAAAATTGAAATTTTAAATGTTTATGAAAGAGAAATAGCATTTACATACTTTATTCTCCCTACAGAATATGGGGGTGGTAGTTAGATTGCTAGATATTACATATAAACATGGAATGAAGAAAAAAATGAAAATTGCTAGTTATATTTCAAGTCCCAGTTTAGGTAAGAACAGTAAAGCAGGGAATCTTTAGTCTTTTCAATACTTTCTGTGTTTTTATATCAAAATACAAGTATTTATAAGGAGTTTTATTCATCCTATAAGGTTGTTTGTTGCCTTTGCTCTACATTCTACAAAGTCACCAAAGTGTCAGTGTTAAAAGCTTGCCACATTCTATAATGAGTTATTAACAAATGTTTGTCATATAGATCTTTTCAAAGACCCATACATGGTTAAGGAAACTTTATATTTGCCAAGAAACAAAGCATACAAAGCATAATACTTTTTAAGAAATGGATGATTATCAGGGACTTCATATCTCTCTATGGTTAATTATACATATGGTACTTTAGATATATTACAGCAAATTTAGTATCATCAGATCACCAGGAAATGCTTTAGAATGGGTCACTTCCTTTGTGTACTTCTTAATGAAGAGAATGAAATTTATTTTACTATCTTATTATAAAACTAGCACACACACACACATGAATATATATATTCATGCCAACCTCTTTTGGGTATGTCAATTCTTGTTGGAACATAAACAGATTTGGGGTACACTCATGGCAATAAGGTGAGGACTTTTAAAAAGCATAATATAAAATGAATATTTTTAATTCCTGCAATTTTATTTCCTCTAAGATATTCATGTTCTCATTACTGATAAAATAAAAATTAAAAGGAAATGTTTGTTTACATAACACCTCAGTTTTTATAGTAGGCATTAGAGCCTTTTTTTCCTATTTATTATTAGTTTTTATAGTGCTGTGATATGTGCCAAGGGCCTAGAACATGGTAGACAAAGGGCTCTACCACTGAGCAACACTGCCTACCCTGTGTATTGTATGTTTAAAAAGGTTTCTCTTTGACAATTGCCAGGTTTTTTTTGAAACTTGAATGAAATTACGTTTATTTCAGCAACTCAACACTGAATCAGGATCAAAATGCTTAAGACAGAAGTGTTTTTATAGAGAGAGAATAAATGGTTTTCAGCTTGTCTAGCCTTTCAACCAAGTCATGATTCACTTTTGTCTTTTGGCAGACACAAAGAGATTTGGTTTAGAGAGTAAAAAAAAGTTAAAGGTATAACACCACTCATGAGAATTGATTTCACAAATAAACAACCCTCCTCCACCAGGGACTGTTGGGTGAATGCATTGTGTCTGGAGGTTATGAAGTTCAGTCTGCTCCATGAATTTTGAAAATAACCAGGATTTATAGTTTTTAATTGAATTATTATACAAATTCACTCCCACGGGGTTTTTGCTTAAGCAGGTGGTAGAATTATAGGCTTTCATCACCTGATATAGCATTTGACTCTCAGATGAATTTCACCTTGGAAAACTTGCAAGACAAGAATGAGATGCTTTTTTATAGCCAAAGTATATTGTAAGTGGTAGGTATTGGCAACAATATCTTTTGTTGAACCCTTGCTTTCGCACATATCTTGGGGATAGAGGCACTGATCTTAGTTTGCTCTTATACAGAGAAACATGCTGTTATTATCTCCAGAGCAAAGGGTAAGTTTGCTTACTGCTCATTATAAAAGATAATAAGTCTCTTAGTCAGACTGTTTGTCCCCCTGTAGAACAGGAAAGACATCCAAGGAGATGCTGATGTTCTCAGGAGTTCTGTGTTTTCTTGTAGATGCTTAAAAGTTATGACTGGTTTACCTGATGTCAAATAGGATAAAGATTCAGACCCTTCAGTAGTTTTTGAAGTAGTACCTATTGCTGGATATGCTATTTGTTTTGATAGTCGTTCATATAACTATGTCAGTAATTACATTACACTCAAATTTGCAAGTATAGTGCCCAGACTTCAGACTTCTTTGCCTTGTGTGTGTGTGTGTGTGTGTGTGTGTGTGTGTGTGTTTAGCAATTCACTAGCTTACTGACTTTTTGAACTATTTGAGTCTGGTCTTGTTTAACTAGTTAGGCAATATGTGGCAGCTATTCTCAGCTGGACAGTTTGGAACTTGTTTTATTGGCCTAAGTGTGAGAGTACATTCATGGTGCTCTCTGGAATGTCAGCTCAGGCGTCAGACTTGTCCCTTTGCCTATAGCAAATGAATTTGTTATGATAAGAACACAGAATTTTCTGGTCTATTCACATAAAGTCCTTCAATTGTCTTTGTAATGACAGCTCCTCACCAATTGTCAACGAGGGACAGTGGAACAATACTGTAGCTAAGGTAGTCAAAAAAATAGTATTTGTTATTTTATTTTTGTTTTCAAAAAAGTGCTTCCTGCACAAATGAGTAGCTTTTTAAATATGAAGGATATGATAAAAGATTCACCAGCAGTTTGTGTGTATTTAGCATTTGTTTTCAGAGAAAAGCTTAGGAAGACAAGAATTACTTTGGACATGCAGAGTCTTATTTTTCTTCTTTGTGATAGGATCACACATATTCCACGTTGGCTCTTAATTTGCTGTGTAGTTCTGGGTGACCTTAAATGCCTGATACTCTTGCCTTTACCTCCAGTGATAGGCAAACCCATTGCCAACTGATGGACATCTTCAGTTCATCTTTTTTTTCCTGTTTGTGCATACCTTGGTGTATGCGTGTGTGTGTGTGTGTGTGTGTGTGTGTGTGTGTGTGTGTGTGTGTGTGTATGTGTGTGTGTGTGTGTGTGTGTGTCTGGAACTAGATGAATAATAGTTTACTAATTCAGCCTGTACAGTCTTGAAGAAGCCCCAGAATAAAAAAATAGATTGTTAAAACATTTATCAATATATATTTTCCTGTGAAGAGTTTTGAGCAAATCAAAAAGTAAAACAAATTGCAATGTTAATGTTGGCATAAAGTCGCTTGAACTCATTTATCTTAACTCTACCTGACAATTATTTTTAGTTGGGCAGCAGCTTCTAAACTATTCCATGTACAGAAAAATCAATGTGTGAAAAAAGGTCTTTTTTTTTCAACTGAACAAGGTTGCCGTTTTTTTATAATGTTGACCACGTGACATACAAAATCGCAAAGAAGTGTTTGCAAGTATTAATTAATTACAATGTGTATAGAGAGATTTGAGGTCTCTTACTATTGGGGGCGTTTGAGTGAATAGTAATTATTAAATACAAATAAACTGAATTTTAAAAGTTGAACTAATAGTCAGACAGGCCTGGGTATGCATGAGTTATCCTAACTTTTCCTTCTGAGGCTAAAGTGGGATTGCTGGGAGTTTCAGATGATCTGGTTTATTTGCAGTTACTAGGCCATCATTTGAAGGATGGATGGCTAGCAAAGCTTTGCCTTACAAATAAGGAAAAACCCAAACAGCAACAAAAATTGGATTTGGAATTGTGATCCATTTCTAGTAATTTGTTCATGGATGGCCAAATATTATAATTTGCATTTGATGGTTTTTTTTCAGAGTTGGCTGAGACACTCTCTTTTCTGATTTCATTGATCCAATTATCAATTGTTCAAATGTCTTTGAATCTTTTCTCTGTCTCACCTCCTTTTTTATTATTTTCTACCATAATTCCATCTTTGAAATTGAGAAACTTAATGACTTAAAATATGTTTATTATATTGGGGCAGATTTTGATTATGGGAAAAGCATTTACAGGGTAGAAAATGCACTGAGATAAATGTAAAACTATTTTTTATTTCCCTTTGAAAAACAAAGGACAGTGATGAATTTTCTTTCAATGGCAAATAATTAAGAACTGCATTTCTGAGAACTTGCATATGGCTCTGTATGGTATTATTGGTATTATTCGTATTATTCACAGAATGGTTTGGGGAAACTTTTTGAGGTTAAGACAATGACTTTCTAACTCTTGGTTATTTCACAATATTTTCTGTTAACTTCTCTTCTCACACATGAATATTGGTGGAATTTTACTGTGAACACAAGTGACAGATTGCATTGGTAAGTTTTCAGGATTCAAGTTTAGATTGACTTTTTCTACTGCTCCACACTTGTTTATGCAGGGAGTGGCAGTTCTTTTCTTTTGTAGGAAATTGTCACATAATGTAGCCAATTTAAGAAAATATAGCAATTTTAAAATGTGGCTAGATTTTTTTTTTTTAACTTTGAGGCTGAAGAATTGTTTAAAAAAGTATTGTTTGACAATGTTTAACCTCTGGTCAGCTTTCTCATAGACTGTTATATATAACTTCCTTATGGACAGTTGTTTAAACAATATAACTTCTGATCTTTGTACTTAGGAGTTTTGCTGCAGTAGAATAAATACTTTCATCTTTCAACATGTTGTAAAGAGAATTTGGTTTCTTAGTGGTCCTTTAAACTATTACTGGGATTTTATTTCTCAGAGCCCTGTGATAATAGTGAGGAAAGTAACAAGGCTTTGTGAATGCTCAGACATTTGCCCAGCCTGTCACATATCATTTCCCTTACAATGGCTTCCTAGCAACTGCATTGATTTCTTTTAACACCTATATCCTCCTGTGGAATTTTTTTATATTGATACTGATAGGGTCTTCAGAAAGTTTCATTGAGTTGTGCATATAAGCCTTACTATACTTGATTCCAAAACTTGATGCACTTTCATTCTCATAAAACCCCAGAAGGACTTATATTATGACTTTTGCACCATGGTGTCATATTCATTATGTTTAGTACTCTGAGGGCAGAGACTTTCTCTCTCTTTCTCTGTCTCTTTCTGTCTCTCTCTGTGTCTTTCTCTCTATGTTCTTTACTTTACACACACACACACACACACACACACACACAAACATGCACACGTGATCTTACTTTCATTGGTTTATTAATTCCTTCACCACATATTTATAAAATACCTGATATGGATACTAAATAACACGATTAGCAAAATAAGTAGGGTTCTAGCTATATGAGAACCTCTAATTCACAATTGCGACAGTTTTCTAGCAAGTAATGCAATAGGTTTCTCTTATCTGTGACTTTATGTGCAACATTTATGAGAGGTTGGTATTATCATTATTATTTTCAACAGATAATGAGTTTGAGATTCACAGGGTTAATCAGCTTACTCAGCTATACACAATAGTTTCAAAGCCACATCATTTTGGTCCTTCATTGGTTTTCTGTGTTATAGAGCAGATTATTGTAATTTTGTCAATTTAAATCAACATCGATATATTATAGTACAGTGCCTATGGGTCAGAAGTCCTGGCATAATTTAGCTGTATTCTCTATAAAACTGCAGTCAAGATGTACTGACTTCTGACTGGGAGGATTGCACTAAGGCAGAATCTACTTTCATGTTATGTGGTGGTTGACAGAATTCCTTGAGACTACAGGATTTGTTTACTTCTTTATAAACGAAGGAGACTCTTGTGTGAGTCTTGTAGAAAGAACCTCATCTCCAACAACATAACAATGACATCCTATCACCTTTGCCATATTCTCTTGAATATAAACAACAAGTCCTACCACCCCCAAGTAAGTCTCTATTAGGGTTTCTGAGGAAGGAACACATTAGAGTGCTTGTGCCAAAAGTTCAGTGGTGCACAGCCTTACCTTTATGATAGCACTAGAAAGACCTTAATGTATATGATGTCTTTTACTTATGAAGCAGTCATAATACTGTTTACATTCTTGCTAGTCTTTTAAGAATATACCTTTTTTTTTTGCTTTTCACAGTTGGAATCACAAAAATATATGATTTTCTTGATTTTCCTCTCTGTGTTGTAAATAGTTTCCCTTGTTGCTACATAATCATAAAGCATGTGCTTGCTTTCACTGTGCATGCAGTAGTCTTTCAAGTAATTACTTCACAAACATTTACGCAAGCCTGAATGGGTAAATATGCAGACAATTTTCAAATCTCCACTGTCACAAAGAAACAAATAACAAACTAACCAGAATATATCACACAGAATTTCTTCAGGCACATCATTTACCTCTCTTTTGTTTATTTACTTAAAGCATCTGGATCTGAAATTACAAGATTAAGAGTTATTAATATTTCTATGGCTATTACCACAAAATGTTTCTGATTTTACTTGACTTTGAATTAACCCACTTCATCACTAGCAACATACTTGATCATACTAATAGGAACCCACTGAAAATAAAGATCATGTCTATGTGTGCTCTTTAATTCTCATGTTTGGCTGGAGAGGAATATGGGGTATTATAGTCTCTTCATAGCTATACAACTGCTCTCAGAATCTGGTTCTACCCTGTAATTGAAGAGAACATGGATCCCCTTAGGACTTAGTCTTATCGAATTATGCCATATCTGGATTTTCCCCTGGTTATAATAAGGTTTTCCTGTAGTAGGACAGAGCTAGTTTCCTGAGTCACTGGGAATTCTATTTGCTTCTTTTCTAGGAGGTAGAATGAATGACTATACTTATTCAGATACATCATTTTGATGTTATATGCATACCCTCAGGCCACACATTTCATAATAGCCTGTCCGTAGAAGAAGATGACTAGCTAATGTGACACTGCAGTGTGGCTAATATTTGTCATGTAGTTAACACTAGCAAGCTTATTGCTTTTCTTATGATTCAAGAACTGATAGAGTTGATAGTTACAGCCTTCTTTTTTAAAAAAGGCATCTTGTGAGCCGCAGATTTTAGCTACCATATTTGGTTCTTGTATGCCTGCCCTGTGACTTCACATCAGCCCGTTTGAGGATTTGTATTTTTGCTTATCCTTATATGGGAAGGCTGCCTGGTGACTCTGTCTGACCGGAATTAGAAGCCCTGTAGCATTAGCAGGAAGTGGTTTTAGGACACAGTTTCCTTACTGCTGGAATTTGTTATGTAAAGAGAAAGATAGGTTGGAAACATTGTTGCTCATAATGTTTCTTCTAAACATCCAAGTTCCTTTTATTCTATTATTGACACTATTCTCTTAAAGAGGATAGGAATCTATACAGAAAGCCATTGTACTGACTTCTTAATGACAGTGATTAAGGCAGGAATGTGGGGGATGGGATGAACAGATTTATTTTCAAAAATCTTAGCATGACACAAGCCTGACATTTTTGAATATATGTTAAGATAGCACATGTACCAATTATTGGGCTCTGATTGTTGCTGTTAACAGTGAGAAGTGTTTTTCTATAAGGATACTCCCAAAATTTTGAGAATAGCCTAGGGTGCCTGTTAACCCTATTTCCTTTGAAGAGCCATTCCCTGTAGCCTGGTGTACTGGCATTTTTTTTTTTTTTTAGATTTGTTTTTTTCGAGACAGGGTTTCTCTATATAGCCCTGGCTGTCCTGGAGCTCACTCTGTAGACCAGGCTGGCCTCGAACTCAGAAATCCGCCTGCCTCTGCCTCTGCCTCCCAGAGTGCTGGGCTTACAGGTGTGTGCCACCACTGCCGGGCTACTGGCACTCTTGTGGAAGCATGTCACAATGCTCTTCCTTGAATTTGTCCATGTACATGAAAGGTTTCACATAGATACCTTAATGTATATGCAGTATAATTCATCTGACAGCCATTTCCTGTATAAATCCATAGTCACAAGCCACTAACACTGCTCTGTAATTCTTGAGTTGTGGTGTGGTGTGGCATGCTTGTCATGCTAGGACTCAGGATGCTGAAGCAAGAGGATTCTAAGTTGGAGGTCATCTTGGACCATATAGTGAGACCCTATCTCAAAAAAAAAAAAAATCTCCTAAGGGATAGGAATGTGATTCAGTGAATGAATAATTCCTTATGTTATATGAGGCCTTGAGCTTGATCATCAGCACTGCAAAACAAGAGCGACAGCAACAAAAATCTTAAAGGGATGGGAAAAATGTCGCAATTACATTCTCAAAAACAAACACAAAATGATACTAAAAAATAATCTCCAGGTTTTCTTGCTGCTACTTTAGATCAGGCTTTGAAACGAAGACGAATACAAAAATTATTATGAGCCACATCTGCGCTCAAGAGAGCTTCAGTAAGTCAACAGATGATCTAATTAGCAGGAGGCAGCAAGCATGGCAGTACATTATTTGTTATTCTGTATACTTAGATTTTAAATGGTGATTTTTACTCTGGCAGAGATTGGACAAATAAGTAATTTGGAACAAGTTCCCTAATCCATCTGAGCATTAGTTTCTTTTTCAGAGTGTCTGGAATGAAAATAATAGCAGCTGCTTCAGAAGATTATTGTGAGAATAAAATAAAATAAACATGTAAAGAGCTTATCACAGTGCCTGGTTCATAGGAAATGCTTTATAAATAATAATTATCACATTATATTTTACAACAAGATCACACATGGTGCAATGCAAAAGGGACCTGATGCATATAGCTTATTGCTAGCTAATTCAGCATATCTATTCTTTTTCCTTATTATTCTAGTATTAATTCATCTACTTGCCTGCAGCAGAATTATGCCAGACTTTGATTAAAGGCTGGTTAGATCTAATCACTTAAAATCATGGATTAGTTTAGAATTCATATTTTATAATTATAATTTACAAATTCCTTCAGATCATAAAACTGTTATTGTTATTTTTAATGTATAGAATCCTTGAGGCCTAGATTGTATTGAAGAGTTACACTTTCAATGAACTGGTAACCCATAACATTACCAGATAGAGTTAAATACTGAACCTTTTCTACTGGTAGAGAACCCTGAGTTGAAAATGGCTATTTCAGTTGTCTTTGTTTTTTTCTTCGAATGCTGTGGAAATTTATTCATTTGTGCACATACTTACTTGGAAAATAAGATAAAAAACATACTTGGTACATAGAATTCACAATTAACTTCTTTAACAAGAACACATAAAAAATATTGCCTTGACAAAAGTGCCTCTCACTATGCTGCCCAGGCTGTTCTCAGGTTCTAGGCTCATGTGATTGTCATCTTCTCTCAAGGACCTGGAAATACATGTGCATGTCATTGTGCTAGGGATTATTACTTATTATAAGATTTTATCAGTTTTATATAGATTGCTTTTTATATTTGATTCTTTGTTTAGAGTCTCTCTCTCTCTCTCTCTCTCTCTCTCTCTGTGTGTGTGTGTGTGTGTGTGTGTATAGGCCAGAGGATAACATGTGGAACTTGATTTTATCTCTCTGCTATGTGGGCTAAGAATCAAACTCAGGTTGTCTGGCTTGGCTGCAGGGATCTACCCAATGAACCACATTGCTGGACTAAGAATTTCTTAAAGAGAACAAACAGAAGGTAAAATGAAAGAAGATGGACAAATGTAGTGAAATAATGTAAGATTTGCCGTTAAAGGATATCTAAATTTGAATTTTAGTCTTGTCTTGTATTGGTTTTGTGAATTTGGGTACATTTCATTAATCACTATGAGTCTTGGTCATCTAATCCATAACATGAAAATCAGGATACCTACCCTACAGGGTATTTTGAATAGGAAGTAGAAAAATATGCATGAAAGCACTAACTATAATGTTCCTTAACTTTCTCTTCATTATCATCCATCTACATCAATAACTAATATTGGTATGAATAAAAAGCCAAATTTGTTTCCCAGCAATTTACTTATTTATTTATTTATTTTACTTACCTATATGCATGGGTCTTTTGACTGCATCTACTTGTACACAATGTAACTGCTTGGTACCTGTGGGTCTGGAAGAAGGTGTTGGGTCTCCATATAGATCCGGAGTTACTTGTGGCTGTGAGCCACCATGTGTGTGTTTGTGTTTGTGTGTGTGTGTGTGTGTGTGTGTGTGTGTGAATGCATGTGATGGGAAGTGAACTCAGGACCTCTGTAAGAGCAGCAGGTGCTCTTAAGTGCTGAGCCAGTTCTCTAGCTCCTCCCAGTCTTTAAAAAAACAGCTGCAATTAGAAATCTCGTAAATTTGGAGCCCAAAGTTTCTCTCTAATTCAGGTGAACTCACAGCTGTTATGTTATGTTATATTATGTTATGTCATTTATTTATTTATATCTATTTTTACTTAGACAGCAGTCTTCCCCTGTTGTGGACTATGTTAACATTTAGGTACTATATACAACTCTGGTGATGTATATAAAGGTACAAAATTTTCATCAGCTTTTTACTGTTTGTAAGTGTTATTTTGGAAAATGTAAGGATGGAGGAAAATCTGTATGCAAACATTGATTATTTCCATTATTTCTGTGTACAAGAAGTTTTGCTAGAAGGATTTATGTGGGCCTAAAAGGAATGTTAACTTAAGTACCAATCACTCTAATATGTATCATATTCACATGTTTAGTCCAAGGATTTTTTAAAAAGATATGTTTCCAAATAAAAATTGAATTATGACTTCTGGAGTTCTGCTTAATGTTTGGCTGTAGGACTCTCGTTCTGCTCCCATAAGTGGCTGAATCAAGTTTCTTTGGTCTCTCTGAAGGCAGTTATGCTAGACTCCGGTCCAAGAACACTCTACAGGCAGGAAAACTATATATGGGTCGAAGGTTCTGTGGCCTATGCAGGCAGGATGAACTGTAGGTCGAAGGTTATGCAGTTGGGTTGGTATCCCAATCCCTCCTCTTGAGGCTGGTTACAGAAGATGGCCAGTTCAAGTGTCCCCTATTATTAGAAGACTTTCCTAGTGTTACTCTCGTAGACTCCATGGAGTTTCCATTCCACTGGATTTCTACCTCACCCTGCAATAGGCCTTCGCCCCCTACTTCCAGTCATTTCTCCTGGTATTTCCTCCTTCTCCCCAACCTGATCACTCCTGTTTCCAACCCCACCTGCCCCCATACCACCCTCAAAAGATAGTAACCCCTTCCCAGGGAGATCCTTGTACCCTATCTTCAGCCCTCCTCATTACTTAGCCTCTTTGGTTCTATGGACCATAGCATTATTGTCTTTTGCTTTACAGCTAATATCCACTTACAAAGTGAGTACTGGGTCAAGGACACCAAGAGATCATGGGGGCACTGAATCAACTGACTAGGACGCAGGGGAGCTCTCAGACATCAGGGATGCTGTAGGGATTTGACCTAGGTTCTCTGCATATATGTTATGGCTGAGTAGCCCAGTGTTCTTGTAGGAAATCTTAACAGTAGGAGCAGGGGATGTCTCTGACTCTTTTGCCTACTTGTGGGAAACTTTTCCTCCTACTGGGTTGCCTTGATAGTATGTACCCAGTCTTATTGTACCTTGTTAAGTCTTGTTTGGATGATTTCTGGGGTAGGGGGTGTTTGCTCTTTTCTAAGGGAAGGTAGAGGGATCTGGGGAAGAGACTAAGGGGAGGGGAGGGAGGGGAAAATGTGGTGTGGATGTAATATATAATGAAAAGAGCAAAAGTATTGTATGAGAAAGCCATACTATTTGTCCCCAAAGATGGATGGATATTACTTTTCAGCAGTCTCTCACATATTGCTGTTTCTCCAATTTCCCAGAATCTCTGCCTAAGAAGTACTGTCAGATTTTCACTATGAAGTTGGAGTTTTATAGCGAATCCTTTGCTCAAGTATAGACTGGGCTTACTGACTCTCAGATACACAGTGTGGAAAGGGAAAATGAATTCCTTTCAAATACAGTGTAGAGAAGGGAAAAATTGTGAAGAAACCTAACTCATACTCCGTTTACTAAGTACTCCAGGTTAATGCCATCCTAGTGAGTTAGGTCTCTATCAGGTGTTCTCTGGTATGATAGAATGAGAAAGTTGTTTATCTTTTATACTCTTTTCCCCAAAATTCATAATCCCAGTCTAATCAGTCATAGGAGAAAAACTAGACAAATCTGACTGGAGACGCTTTACCATATATTTGACCAGTAAGTACACTTTAAAATTGCCAAGATCATGGAGAAAAGGGATCTGAGTAACTCACACACCAAAAGAAACTAAGGAGACATGATGACTAAATATGTTCAGGGGAACAGAAAAATGGCATTAAAAGAAGAAGTGGTGAAATCCTACTGGTCTGGGGTTTAATTGATAGTGTTGCAATGATGTAGGCTTCTTTCTTAATGATAAATGTACTTCTTTGAGGTGAGATGTTAATAATAGGTGAACTGGGTAACAGATATATGGGAACTGGATTTTTATGAATTTAAGATAATTCCATAAAAACTTTGGTTTAAGTTAAAAGCTCCAAAAGATAGTTTGATTGTCCCAAACTTAAAGCAAAGCTATAGTAGATAATTAAATACTAACTTTGTTACCAGACCTATGCACTATGTGTATGGGGCACCAGATGTTAAAGGTATGATCCCTATGCCCAGGTGCCTTATCAGCTCATTAAAGGACTCTAACCTCATCATGTGAAATGATGGCCAACATTGTTCCCAGTAGTTCTCTGTTTCCTAGATTTCACTTTCTAGTTCTTTGTGGCAAACAGCTGTCCAAAATATTGATGGATCCAGAAAGATAGTTCCTAAAATTTCAATTGCCATCTAGAATGGTATGATAGAATCTCATGCCACCCTGTTCATTTCACCCAGGATGGGAGCCATCACTGCCAGGATACCCATGCAGTATGCACTACCCACTCATTGTGTGTGTTAGTTGAGAGAGAGCATGTTCACATAAATTTCTGATAATATATTGTTGTAATCATACTATGTTATTATTAATTCTTATTGCTATTTTACTATGCCTAATATGTCACTTAAACTTTATTGTGGTTATTCATGTTCTAGAAGAATATAGTACGTAAAGGCTCAATCCTATCTGCAATTTCAGTGATAAATGGGAGCCTGATACTCTGTGGATAAGGTGGACCTGGTAGAAGGCTGGAAGTCAGAAGGAGAGGGTAGAGACCTAAGGAATACCACACATGGAGTAGACCTAGATGAACGGGTTAGAATAACAGAAGTCTGGACAAGCAATAGTCTCCCTTCTTAAACAGCCATCGATAATAGCATGGAGAACGTCTTGGAAATTGCTTCTTGGAATTACATGGGAAGGTGTTTTCTGTGTTTTTATCACATGACATATAGAATTTATAGAGAGGGAGCTCTAGGGGAAAATCTCAACTTGTAACCCAGGCTGGCCTCAAAACTCAGTGATACTTTGGCTCAGTCTCCATAAATGGTGGGATTGATTAATAGGCATGAATGACTCTGCCTGGGAAAAGGAATTCCTTCTTATCCTTCCTTCCTTCCTTCCTTCCCTCCCTCCCTTTTCCCTCCTTTTTTCTCAATTTTTAGGTGTATGCATGTGGAGTGCATAGTTTTGACTGAGTGTGAACGTGTGTGTGTGTGTGTGTGTGTGTGTGTGTGTGTGTTTCCTCAGGTTCTGTCCATGCTGGTTATTTTTTTATTTTTTTATTTGATATATTTTTTATTTACATTTCAAATGATTTCCCCTTTTCTAACCCCCCACTACCAGAAAGTCCCATCAGCCCCCTCTCTCCCCCTGTTCTCCCACCCACCCCTTCCCACTTCCCTGTTCTGGTTTTGCCCTATACTGCTTCACTGAGTCTTTCCAGAACAAGGGGCCACTCCTCTGTTCTTCTTGTACCTCATTTGATGTGTGGATTATGTTTTGGGTATTCCAGTTTTCTACGTTAATATCCACTTATTAGTGAGTACATACCATGATTGATCTTTCGAGACTGGGTTACCTCACTTGCAAATGGATGGAGCTGGAGAAGGTCCATGCTGTTTTTTAAGAGAGGCTCCATACTGTCTGAGGTTTGCCAAATAGACTAGTGAGAACCAGCCTTTTACTTACCTGCGTTTGCCTTTCCAATGCGGGGTTTCCAAGTGAGTACCATCTTGCTCAGCTTTGATTAAAAACTCGAGTTCTGGGTGAAATTCAGAATCGTGTGCTTGTGAGGCAATTTATCTTCACAGCCCCACTTTTAGTTTTATTAATCTTTATTAGTAACTTCAGCTTTATTAATCTTTATTAGTAATTTCAGCTTCTTTGACTAAAACCATGAAGATCAGTAGAGACTCTTACTTTGGTACTGTCATTGTTACATTTAGCCTAAGGGCATCTTTTCTTTTTACTGGCTTTGTAATTCATTGGTCCCTTCTCACATCTTGCAATGTTCTCTTAGCAGCTACTTTAAATGCTGTGTTAAATTTGAGCTTTTGTCTATATGCTCTCCCAATAGACTGTAAAATGCAGAGATTTTGAGTGCTATTTTCCTTTAGGTATAAAGGCTGGTAAAATGCTTTGCTTATCACTAATGATACATCTAAGAATTATTATTAAATAATTACTAGGTATACTTTCTGTCATCGCTTCAGATTTTTGTTCCTCGCAGTTAGAACCTCTGTTAATATCATTAAAATATTAGAAGAGAAAATGCTTTGTGTTAGGCTGGCAGATTTATTTTAGGAAAACAGAAACAACTTTTCTTATTGCATTTGAAACATCATTAGAGAAGGTTTCTTTTTTTCAGTTTATATTCCAATTGCTGCCTTTCTTCCTGTCACCCTCTCCCATCATTCCTCCCCCTAATACCTTCCCCTTCTCCTCTGAGAGGGTGTTGTCCCCCAGGGTATCCCCCCTACCCTGGTACATCAAGTCTCTGAGGGGCTAGATCTATCGTCTCCCACTGAGGCCAGACAAGGCAGCCCAGATAGAAGAACATATTCCACAGTATCTCACAGACATGAAACAGTTTCTGGAATAGTACCCACTCCAGTTGTTCAGGACCCATATGAAGACCAAGCTGCACATCTGCTACATATGTGTGGGGAGGCTTAGGTCCAGCAAGTATATGCTCTTTGTTGGTGGTTCAGTCTCTGAGAGCCCCAAGGGTTCAGATTAGTTGACTCTGTTGGTCTTTTTGTGGAGATCCCATCCCTCTTTGGGGCCGCAATCCTTCTTCCAACTCTTCCATAAGAGTCCCCAAGCTCCATCCACAGTTTGGCTGCGGGTCTCTGCATCTGTTGCAGTCAGCTGATAGATGGAGCCTCTTAGAAAACAGCCTTGCTAGTCTCCTGTCTGTAAGCATAAAAGATTACCATTAATAGCGTTGGAATGGTGGTTGCTCATGGGATGGGTATCCCCCTTCCCTACATTTCTTGTAGACAGAATAAATTTGGGATGGAAAGTTTTGCAGATACGTTGGTGTTCCTATCTTACCACTGGGATGAAGCTTTGTTCTTTTACATTGGGACCTTCTAAAGCAAAAACCTTGTCAATCTTTTTTTTTTTTTTAAAGAAACTCAACCCCTGACATACAGATAAAGTTACTAGTAAAGATACCCAAGTGTACACACTGATACCAGGCAAGGGTACTGTATTGACTCAGCACAGTGTTCTCAAAATAAAGAACATCCAATAAGGCAGGAGAGGCCCCAAAGGGCATTCTATTTTAGATGTCCTCTGATCTTTGTCTACACAAACATGATGGTGATAATCTGCTAGGACTCTGTATAATTCGTATTGTTGAAATTCTAGGTTTCAGAAAGTGCCACATCTATATCTACTCATATCTGTAAATAGTCTAAACACTTACAAATTACTTGATACATTTCATGTTAACTAAACTCCCCTACTATGTGACATAGGTTGAAAGCACTGACTTGAGACTTCCCTCATGTGTATTAGTACACTAAATGTTTATACATACTGACTCTCAGTGATGTTTTCTAAATTTTCTATTTAGAAATGAAAGTTTAATTGTATATAGCAATGAAGAAATAGTACTGTTAGGAAAATGAATGTTGTGGTACATTTTATTGGATTATAATTGATCTTTTTGAAAGGACTTTTAATATTAATCCAAATAGGTACCAGAAATTCTAGTTTTTACTGGAGTTGTGAGTTGTATTATTTAAAATGAATTATATAGCCACAATCAGAAGTAATTTAAATGAAAATATAACCCCTGTACATGCACACAGTGGTAGAGTAGGAAAGCATGAATTTAAAGTGGCCTGCTGGTGAGTTCCTTTTTCACATTTTAATTGCCATTGTGTGGACTACTCCTTTATAATATATTTTACTTTGTTTTGTTTTAATGTTTCTGCCATATGTGTCCTTTGAGTATGAATCCATTAAAAAGGGCTTTTTTCTTCCATATTTTCTATATAGTTCAGATGTGTTAGGAAGAGGCGTTAACCATAATTATATGAACATAGGTACATGAAATCAGGTACTCAAATAAATGCATTTCATAGGAAGATCCTAGGACTATTAATTGTATTATTTCCAAAGCTCTCTGACCTTGATTTGATAAAGAGACAAGTATGTAATCTGCTAATCATCTAATGAGGTAGCACTGACATGTGAAAGGTGTCCTAATTATTCATATTATTAGCGAATGGGTAAGACAGGTTATATTACAAACTTAGTATACAGACGGGCTTAGCTCTTTTCCATTATAGATTTTGGTCTGAACCATAAAAAGGAGACATTGCTACTGATTATGATGCTTGAATTAACCATACTTTGTACAGTTCCTAATATGCATGAGCTAGAATTATATCAGCATCATTAGATACTGCGCCTTTAGTGCAAAAAGGAGAATTAGATAAAAAGGACCTTCAGGCTCTTCACTTGTGAGACATCATCAACAAGACAGTAATGAGGGGAAAATGTATCTTTTGCACTGCAGATTTGATTTATGTCTAAATTCATGTTTGCTGGTTCATAAGCACTGACTTTGTTGAATTTGAAAAGTAAAAATCTTTTGTCTAGGAACTCTGATTTTAATCTCTATCACTAGAATTGAATTGTAAATTATTTTGACCTCCTAGTTTAAAGCAAGCTTGGTCATTTTTGTTAATTTTTGGGATTGTATTTGACATTTCTTCCTTCCCTGTTCTCTCTCTAACACTCCCATGCACAGCCTCATCTACTCTCCTTCACAGTCATGGCCTCTTTTGCCATCAGTTGTTATTGTATACCTGTATGCATTTAAATAAACATATATTCCTAAATTAAACCTGTTGAATCCAAACAAAGAAGAAGAAAAAGAAAACCCATAAATGCTATTTGCTTAACAGTATTTGCCCCCTTTCTTTTGGCTTCTAGATTAAGAAGAAACAGCAAGATGTGCTTGGTTTCTTAGAAGCCAACAAAATAGGATTTGAAGAAAAAGATATTGCCGCTAATGAAGAGAATCGGAAATGGATGAGAGAAAATGTACCTGAAGACAGTCGACCAGCCACAGGGTACCCCCTGCCACCTCAGATTTTCAATGAAAGCCAGTACCGTGGGGTAAGGAAACAGTTTAAATTCTTGTTTATTGAAATAGATTGTCTCAAATGAATGTACATCTTTCATCTTTACCTCCATTTGCCCTCTGAATCCACCCTAAGCAGCTACATAGTATTTTGCTTTCTAGGATCAATATTCAAATGAATAAACAAAATATGTAAATGTGTAAGCACAGGCACTGGACATAATTTGGCTTTATATTTCTTCATTTTGGGTTCAACAACATCAACACAGATAACCATTCCTGATTGTTAGCTGTCATCTGGACTCTCTCACAGTCCTTTCCTGGCTCCTGGAATGGAGTTTTGACACTGGGAGTTATTTTGCTGTGGGACTTTCTCTTTGATGAGCAGTCCCATTCTCCCCTCTTTTTCAATCTAGCTATTATTTTTGAGACAGCTGAGATTGGCCTCAGATTCCAATGTTGCTGAGATGAACCTGTACTCCTGATCCTCCTAACTTACTCTCTGATTGCTAGGATTATAATGACTTTCCGCTATACCAGGCTTAGAATAAATGTTTTCAGAGGCACCTCTATATCATTGGCTTATATAAGAATGAAGAGGATATCTTAGAGAATCTCTTTTGCTAATTATTACTATCTAGGAGAAAGGTATAACCAAAATGGGAAAATTCATTGATGTATTTTTCCCGTCAGTGAATTTTCAGTTCTGTTTCAGATTTCATGAATATAGGACCAATGTGTAAATTTTATCTTAAGATAGATGAAGCCTCTTAGGCTATTCTTTTAAATTTTCTGCGAATCATTGAATCTCAGGAAATAGAAGGAGCTGTAAAGTCCAGTGAGTCCATGGCATTCAAACACACACACACACACACACACACACACACACACACACACACACACGCATGCACACACAAAAAAACCCCACATAATTTAAAACATAGGCCATGAGTTCAAGGGGATTCATGGAAAGGGGGGAAACAATGCAATTCTATTTTAATTAAAAATAAAACAATGTAAAACGTTGTCAGTAAGATAATGTAAGATAATGTGTGATTTTGACTGTTCATTTAAAACTGTTACTTTTTAGAGACATAGAAATCAGAACATATTTGTATTTTACTATGTGATGTTTTGATCCAAGTTATGTTCACACCACAGAAAAGATAAGCACCTTTTATCTCCAACCATTTGCCTACCCTCTTTTCTCTGTTTTGCTTTCTGTTTTTGTTTTGTTTTGGTTTGGTTTTGGTGTTAGATACTTTCAAAATCCTCATAGTTTTGGAAAATATAAACCACATTATTGCTGTCTCCTTTTTGAAATGTCTGTTTTATTTTTGTAAACAATCACAGTAGGCATTAGGAATCCAAATCTATCTGGCTTACCTCTTTCTTGGAAGTAACACTTCATGGGAATGGATTACCTTATGGGGAAAAAATAAAGTAATCCCTAAGAATTACAAAGATGGAAATGAAACATAAAGAGGTGAGACTCAGTAAACCAAATACATATCTGTTAGTGGAAGAGGAAGGCATCTTCTGTTTGGTGCTGCTTTGTGCCTAACAGACTTAGGAGTTTAGTAATAATGAGAGTTAAGATTTTATTTTATAAACTCTCAGACAGAAAAAATTGTGGCAATCATTGGCATAAAACTTAGATACCAGTGATGTGTACTTTGTGCATTACAGTAAGTTTCATGCTAATCTAGAGTACCAGAAGGCTTTGCTAGAAACATCTTACTATTGCTAATCTCGGGATTTCCTTACTATCTCCTGCTTGGCTTTGTTTTACTCTGAAATATTAAGTAATTTGCTTTCCATATTAATTTGCTTTTACTTATCTGAGGATTAGCCAACCTTGGTACTATTGGCGCCTCAGAAGGACAATCTTTTGTTTGTAGTGACCCCCTGTGTATTGCTGGATCTTTCAAAGGACCCTTGGCTTCTACCTATGCAATGACAATAGCACTGTCTGTTTTGAACAATGAAAAATGCTTCCTGTATATGGAAATGATATCCTATGAATGCCACTGGACTGTGGTGATGAGACGATGATTATATATGTGAAACTCTGCTATTTGAGCTATAAAATTGAAGTATCCTTGTTCTAAAGGACTTGTACATTTTTGGTTAATGACATTGGAATTCCAGTGATGCGCATTAATTTTCATTACTTTATTTTTTGCCCACAACACAAACTACCTTGCTTACTAGTATATATTTAACATCAAGCACCTGCTTATGTCAGGCATAGGGGTATATGCCTGCAGTCCCAAGTCAGTTGGAAGATAGAGTCCCAAAGATCACACTTTGAATCCACCCTGAACTACATATTGACAACATTTCTCAAACTAAAAATAACAACAGCAAATGATGTTTAGTTTATATAATTACATAATTAATAAATATTTGTGGAATAATTTAATTGACCTGGTTTAATTAAGGAAAAAAATGTTCCTTTTCTCCTTAGATTCACAAACATATTTTTTTTCTGTGTCTGAACCAAGACAGCTAGATCCCTTACATGGTATCATATTACCAGATTTTTATACAGATGAAGAATTGCTTTATTTTACATGAACCTAACGACTTATATAAGTTGTTTTTATTATTTTTTTATAATAAAATACTTTCCTGTATGGCTTTTTTTTTTTTTTGTTTTTGTCCTTTAGAGACCTCACATTGTAGTTCAGGGTGATATAGAAGGGGTTTTATGTTTCTGGCTGGCCTAGGCTGATTATGATTCTGCCCGTAAAATGCTAGACTTACAGGAGGCATGTACCACAATGCCTGGTACGCTTGATTCTTTTGAATGTTGTACTTTGCTTCCTTACCACTTGTTAAAAGTGTAGATAGTGACTATGTATGTGTCTTTAAACCTTGAATAACTTACCAGTCTCAGCATAGAATTAGTATCAGAGTCCAGCTAGTTTTACTTTTGACTCAGGAACTTAAACAGTTTATCTGGACAATAAGAAGCATGCTGGTACCAGTGGTCTATTCGCTGCTTTTATAAGCTTGATTTGCTCAAATTTCACATATAAGAACACAAATAAGTGTATATTAACAGATAAATAGCTATAATGAAAAACAAAGGCATAAAATTTACAAAAGAATAGATAGAACTAGTAATTCTATTGAAAATAATTTTTCATGCAAAATATTTTGATGACAATTTCCTTTTCCCCAACTCCTTCCAGACTTCCAGATCCTCTCCCCTTCTCCACCCATCATACTCCAGATCGTCACTTTGACTCTTTAGAAAACAAACCAGCAAATAGATGAATAGATTGAGCACTAGAAGCACACACCATAAAATCACAAAACCAGAAACCACAATATAGAAGCAAAAGACCAGTAAAATTAAAGAAAACAGTGTCCAAAAAGGCTGGGCTTGGTGGCACACAACTTTAATCCCAGCACTTAGGAAGCAGAGGCAGGCGGATTTTTATGAGTTTGAGTTCAGTCTGGTCTACAAATCAAGTACAGGACGGCCAGCGCTCTGTTACACAGAGAAACCCTGTCTCAGAAAATGTCCAAAATATGATACAAAAATATCTCTATAAATACGTAGTTCATTTTGTGTTGGCTATCTACGGCTGGGCACAACTCCCTGTAAGTGTGGTTTATATATCCAGATGAGACTGTACTTTGTCAATTGGTGATATCTTCTGGGTTAGGGATGGAGGCATGTGTCCACTTCTCTCCATACTGGGACCCAATATGGTGTAGACCTGTTCAAGCTCTGTGCATGCTGTCTCAGTATCTGTGAGTTAATACTTGCATAGGTACTGCTATGTTTAGAAAGCCCTGTTTCCTTGGTGCCTCTCTCCTCTCTGATACAGGGTTCCCTCAGCCCTAAGGAGAGGGATTTGATAGAGACATCCCATTTGGGACTGAGTGTTCTAAAGTCTCATAAAACTAGGCAAAAGACCACAAGACAGGGGAAAGAAGTTTTAAAGGAGGAATGTGGAGGGAATAGAAACAGTAAAAATGTAATAGAATCAATAGAATATTGGAAGGAGAGATGGGGAAAGCAAGTTGGGAAAGAGAGGAGGGGAAGTAAAGCAACAAAAATTCATAATGCAAGACTGGAGAAGCGACTCCATAATAACCTAAGTTCATCTTAGTTCTCTAGTGAAGAATGGGCAAGGCAATGCATGTCTATAGTGTTCCAGCTTCAATGGGAGACCCTGTTCCAAAATATAAGGTAGAGGACATCTGATGATGACCACTGGCTTCTATAAACATATGCACATGTGTACGCACACACACAAAAACTCATATGCAACTCACAAATTCCATCATGAAATCTGTTACTTCATATACTCATCAAAATGCTAACTTTATATGTAAATTCAACAATTCAAAAGTAGAAAACACAAGGTATTTGCATTTCTGATGGCTGATTTTTGCTTAACATATTCTCAAGGTTTAGCCATGTCACGGATAAAAGAGTTTTATTTTAATGGCTGAATAGTGTTTTACTGTTTATTGTATATACATACAGAAATTTTTTTCCTTCATCCATTGTAGGACAGAAGCTGATTTCATACATAGCCTGTTGTGACTACTGTTGCAGTAATACTGATTGTAGCAATCTCTTCGACAGACTGATTTAAACCCAGGGTTCCCTATAGACAGACTAGTTTGGCCTTAAACTCAGGCAATTCTCTTGCCTCCACTATGAGTACTAGGACT
The DNA here is from genome assembly GCF_947179515.1 of Apodemus sylvaticus. NCBI lineage: Eukaryota > Metazoa > Chordata > Mammalia > Rodentia > Muridae > Apodemus > Apodemus sylvaticus. The sequence continues at coordinate 69,030,782 of NC_067495.1, forward strand.
ACCTGTGTAAGACCTATTCCCATAATGACCTCACTTCCTTTGTATATGTGCCGCAAAGGGAGAAGAATGCTGCTGCTGCTTCTGCTGCTGCTTCTTCTTCTCCTTCTCCTCCTCCTCCTCCTCCTCCTCCTCTTCTCCTCCTACCATCCTTGTTTTCTCTTCTTTTTCTTCTTTTTAAAACAGGGTCTATTTATTTCTGGCTGTCCCAGAGCTTGCTATATAGACCAGACTGGCTTAAGGTAGTTCATTTTAATGGTTTGGGGAACCTCTGTATTTCATTTTCCATGATGGTTGTACTAATTTACATTCGTATGCAATAGTGCAGAAGGGTTATTTCCTCTATGTCTTTCCCAATACTCATTACATTTTTGTCCTTTTGAAAAACCTCACTTTTGCATGGTTAAAGGTATTTCCCTGTGGTTTTATTTAGAATTCAATAATTCATTATGATGGACATTTTTATAAGCCTATTGTCCTTTGTAGATATTCATTTGAGGCATGTCTTATTTGGATGGTTCAGTCAAGTTTTAGTTGGGTTAACTTGAATTTGTATAATTTCTTTTTGTTATTTTTCTTAAAATGTTATTACATTTTGTAAGTTTAATGTTTAAAATTTTAGTATATGGTAGCTGCTATTTTTGGTATATGGCTTTCTCTGAACTTTAACACATGCATTGGTTTGTGAAACTAGTGCTACAATAGAAATGCAAAACCATCTCTCAAACTCTCATGATATTCCTTTATATGTACATGCTATGCCTACCCCTAATCTGTGACCAATTCTAATCTATCATCATCAATATAGTTTTGTCCTTTTGGTAAGGTCATATAAATGGTTTCATAAAGTATGTGGTCTTTTGATGCTGGCTTCTTTCAATGAATTGGATGTGTTTGAGATCTAATTGGTTTTTTTGCTTAAATACTTTTCCCCCTCATATAGTTGGATGGTGGTATATTATACATTGGTAGACATTTTCATTGTTTCCAAATCTGAGCTATTGTGATTATAAGTGCTTTGATTTTTTGTATAACACTAATTATCATTTCTCAGGGGTAAAGCCCAGGGATGTGTTTACTGATTAACACAGTAATTATATTTTTAATTTGTAAGGAATGTGGAATGTCATTTTGCACAGGTTCCTAATACTCAGTCTTTCCCTTCAGCTCCTGATGTCAGAAGTTTTATGGCTCTTTGGTTTTTCCTATGTAGCTGCATATTTCACCCAGAATTGTACTCACAATAGACAAAGGCTGCAGCCCTGAGCCACTTCTCAGACCTATTGTCAGCCTTTTAAACCAATCCTAAATAGCTTGGTGTCTTGGTAGCTTCTGGTCATTATAATGGTTTTATGTAATGATCAAAATTAACACATTTATGTGCTTATTTGACATCTGTCTATTCTCTTTAAGTGTCTGTTTAGTTTAGCCAGTATCACTTTTAATTTTGTTGTTTTATTACTATTAGGTCATGATTTTTATGTATATTAGAAATGAGTTCTTTACCACTTTCACATTTTGCAATTCTTTTCTTCCATACTGCAGGTCATCTTTTGATTCTCTTAACATTATATTTCATAATGCAAAATGTTTTAAGTTCAGACTATGAGGAATATGAGGGAAAGAAAGGACTATATGTTTTTGTTTATTTTCTTTTACTTTCCTTATTGTTTTATTTACTCTCCCCTTCCCTATGCATATCTAGAAATCACACTAATCAAGGCCACACACAGAAAATAGACATTTAACTATGTTTGCCGTTGATTACAAGTTATAATTGTAGATAGTTCCACTTGTTACTTTTGGTGAAAGCTTAGTGGCTTGGGGGGGGGGGCAGCAACTTTAAGTTGAACCAAATTGAGACGTGTCAGGATTCTCTTGTATTCGCAGGGTCAATGCTTTCTTTGCTCATATTTCAAGAACACTTGACTCTATTTGCAAACACACTACAGCCCCACTGTTCTTCTGGCCTTAAGTAGCTAATATTGGTTTCAGCCTGAGGAAATCATTAAATCCAGTAAGAGAAGAGAAATATGGAGAAATGGAATGAGTCTCCCACTGGAAAGAAACAATCTGCTGCTGAGAAATGCTTGCTTTGAGTGCTGGAGGAAGGTGCAAGCAGCTGCAACTCCGTTTTATGTGCAATAACCATTAGGCATTTTCTGACCCAAAGACCAACTGACCTTCTAATACACATTAAATAGTATCCAAATGTTGTTTCTCCCTTCCCCCATCCTTTTCTCTTTGTATTTATTTTGTTGTTGATTTTTTCCCAACAATATAAGATTAGTTTCCTCTCCCAAAACTCCTCTCATGACTTCTGCATTTCCTCATCCACCCAATTCTATACCTTTCCTATTGTTAGAAAACATATAATTACCTTTAAAAAGACAGTAAAATGAAGTGAAATATGATGAAAGCTAACAAACCATCAAAGGACAAAACAGAAAAGGAAAAATACAATCAAAGAGAGAGCACAAAAACATACATATAGCTTCAGAGATAACACACATACACACATGGAAATCTTATAAAAACACAAAACCTATTACAAAACAAATTTACTGATAGTTTTGGAGGTTTGATTAATTTATTATTTATTTATTTTTCTCTAACAATGCTTTGTCTGGGTTTTTTCTCACTCTATTTTAAATCAAGAAGAATACAAACCAACTTTGAGATTTTGCAAACTGGCCATGTAAACATTTTCCAAAGACACACCAGACATTTCTGCTCCTCATTTGGGAGCTCACTTAGGAGGATATGTTTTGTTTTTGTTTTTGTTTTTGTTTTTGTTTTTGTTTTGTTTTGAGATTGTTTCCCTGTGGAGGATAGTCTGGCCTGGAATTAGTGATCCTTTTGCCTCAGCCTCCAAGGTTGGTATTAATATGTATAGTCTCAGAAATCAGTCAGTCAGTCAGTCCATCTGTCTGTCTGTCTGTTTATTACTCCTTCCAGAATTTCAGCATTATGGAGCTTGGGCCCCCAAGGAGATACCCAATCCTGTCACCCAGTCAAGTCATTATGAGCACATCTCTATTCGGTTGCAGACTGCTAATTTTTCTTGTCTTCTTTTCACAAGGATTATGATGCCTTCTTTGAAGCCCGAGAAAATAATGCAGTTTATGCCTTTTTAGGCTTGACAGCACCACCTGGTTCAAAGGTATGATTCCTCTGTTTCCTTCATTGCTGACCATCTTATTGCTGCTGTTTTTTTAATCAATAAAAGTCATGCCTGTTAATATTCAAATGAAGTCTAGAACAGTGTTTGTGGTAATATACTTACTTAACCCCTATTGGGGCAGACAAATGTGCATAGCACATTTAGTGAAGTACAGTTAGAGAAGTGAACTTCTCTATCAAGCTTCCCAGGTAGTAGATATATTGTTATTCATTCTCAAAGATGTGATTTCTAGCTTTAGACCTCCAGATATCATGCTCAGTTCTACACGTCCATCAAGTGTCTTAGTTCATGGTCATCTCCTTAGCAGCAGCTATTAGCTTCTGTGAGAGTAAATGATATAGTCAGCTATTCAAGGGTAATAAGAATCTTTGAGTTACAAAACTGGTCATTAAATTGCTAGCTAACTTTGGTATTTTATTCCTTGCCAAGACAAATTAATTTTTCAAGTGACAGTGTTCCCAAGGGAGCCCAAATAAAGAAGGAAAGCAAAAGCGAAATTACTTGTTCAGAATTATAGGGACGTTCAATAGACCTTTGCCTTTTCCATTTGGTCTTTTTTGTACCAGATCACTTAATCAAAATAGGTTTTCCCAGTAGCACTCATTTGTGTTCCACTCTTAAGAGTAGATTTTATGAACAGCAATTTATTTAAGCTCTAGTTCCTTCTTCAATCTTGGGAACCTATAATACCATCTACGTTTTCACCAGACAGGCTTTGTAAATATGTTTGTTTCACTCTGAGGTTCTGCTTCCTTGCCAAACATTCCTTTCCCATGGATAAATGTTATATTTTAGGTTTTGTAAAAACTGAATCAAACTAGAAGAACTTTTTTTTCTTGTTTTTGTTGAAATAATTGCTAAGACCCAAGTTAAGCCAGTGAGTTTAATGCAGATCAGAGAGTGAAAAAGAAAGGACGGTCTATTTCCTGTGGCTGATGACTTTGTCCCCTTCAGTTAACATTAAGATTCATTCATTCACCAAATGTTTATTAATTGCCAGTCACTGAAATCAATGGTGGAACAAACATTACGTATGAAATAATCCTTACATTCTGTTCATAACCTAGTGAGTGTATATGTACAGATTATATAAGCATGTGCATAGGTAATTATAATTGAAGACATACTATGGTCAATTTTATACGACTTTCATAAATAAAGGACATAGGATTTGAGGGCAGTAGTTTTTATTTCTTATTGAAGAGATTGGAGAAGTTTTGAGTAGAATGGTGTTATTTGATCTGGTGGAGAGTTCAAAACATTGAAATGAACTAAGTCCTTTTGACAGGACAGCAAAGAAAAGCACTGCATAGGTGCATGTAGCTATACATGATGATCTCAGATCAAGGGGACAGAGTGGAGTGCAGTGTGACTTTTGAGTTGAGGATATTAAACAAAGGACAGTTAGAAGGTTTACGATTACCTAGGTACTTTGGGGCCAGGTAATGATTGCTGTATCAGGTAGCTTCACTGTTTTCTATTAGACACCCAGCCCTCACCATGGAAAACATGGGAAAGCAATGGTGTAAATTTTGTTTCTTTGTTTATTTCTTTGGTTGGTGTTGAACTGTGTAGCCCTTGCTGTTCTGGAACTCACTATGTAGATCAATCTGGTCCCTAATTCATATTGATCCTCCATCCTTTGCCTCCCAAGTGATTAAAAGTGTGCATCACCATACTCAGCTCATGGGATGATTATTTCAGTAGTTTAAGATATGGTTTACTTTAATTTAATCTGCATATTTTCCATTCCTTCCCTTCTTCTCCTTTCTCGCTTACTGTGTCAGGATCTCATTCTTGTCTGCCCTGAACTGATCAGAGTAGCCTGACTTCCCCTGTGATGGGATCATTGCAAGGTTGGTCACCCTGCAAAGAAAATTTGTCTTAAGAAACTAAATTTGATAGGTGTGAGCAGTGTAAGCATTAGAAGAAGGATATGGTATAGTAAGATTTCTACCTTGGGATGCTTTAAAGTCCGCAAATCAATCAAGAGGGCCTTAAGTGAAATAGTTTTAAGAAAGTGAATGATGGAGTTAGAAGTCCAATGAGCCAAGTCACATTATAAGCATTGACATTTAACAAGGTGCTTGGATAAATGCATGATTCAGATTATAATCCATAATCTCAAACCTGTGGGGAAATGGTAAATGTTTCAAAAGAGTGTCAATTAAATTAATTAATCATTGAACTTCATGGATATAATATTAAAGTCCTATATAACTTAAATATATGAAGTATGCATATGTCTATTTTCTATAATGTTGGAAACAAATATCCAACAATAAAGCCTACTAAAAATACTACTCCATTCCATAAGCTCATGTTACCATTTGAAAAATTATATTATGGCTTCCTTTTATACAGTCTCACTTCCCATAGTTCTTTCAACTCTGGTCTGGAAATATTAATTGAAAATTCTAGAACAAATGATTTATATGTTTTTGTCACTCCGGGTAGTATGATGAAATTGCTCTCCATCCCAGTCCATCCCATGCTGTCTTTCCAAGCTTATCCCGTCCATTTGTACCACTTGCTCAGTAGGCAAAAGAGAGGGAGGGGACCACATCCACATGAATTTTATTATAGTCTGTTGACATAATGCACTGTCATTTTTGGTAGTTGCAAACAATCTTAGTTTTTAGTTAAACTATTTATATAAGAAACATGTAGTCTAATTAGGATGTTTATGGTTGTTGAAAAGAGGGAACTATGTAGCTTGTAGAAAAATATAAAAATGAGTTATAGATTTGTGTTCTCTAGATAATTCTCTAATTATATTTAGAACCTGTGCATGGGCTAAAATAAGAAGCCTGGAAGGAATAATAGCCAATAGGAACAGCCTTCTCTCATTCCTTAATTTTCAAATCATTAATTGTACATATCCTTTAAAATTATTGGAAACTGATGTACTAGAAAGATTGCTACCTAATAGAACTTCCCAGCAAATATTTCCATAATGTACATTCTTGTGGTGGACAGATATGCTCTATTATCCTTTTGTGTACCCAGGGTACTTAAAAGTACTCATTTCTTGCTTCTATCAATTCAGAAGTACTTCTTAGCACTCACTGGCAGTTCTCTGTAGTGAATGTGATGATTTTAAGATAGGAAATAATAAGGTAGTTTCTACTTTGACCAAAATATAAATCCAGTGGCATTTGTCTTTAGGGAGAAAATCATTTGGCTAGAAAAACCACTTGCAGTAATATTTTAATATGGTAGAGAGTTATGGTTAGAAAAATGTTTTTCAGTAATCTAGTTTGAATCATTATGTGTGGAAAGTGGCCATGGAAACTGCTTCAGCTGTGGTATGTGAAACAATCCTATTTTAATTGAAAATAATCTATTCAGGAGATTAATAACCAAGATTAATATCACCTAACAGTGAACTTAGTTTCAAAAACAAGAGGAGAGGAAAATCAGAAAGAGTTCGTGCCTGTAATGGGGTTACTCAGTGAGCCAGCCGCATGCTCTGTGTACATCCTCTCTCATGTTTTATCCTAACATATTCTTTATGATCTAAGTGTCTGGAATGAAATTCTACAGTATAAATGAAGACTTAATTTACTTTGTCCAAGGATGCATAATTGACTGGCAGAGCTAAGATCTGAATCCTGAATTAATTAACTTAAACCATGTGCAGGTACAGAGTGAAGTTCATAGGATATCCTCTTAAAAATTAATTTTCTTATCATCATTGTATGTATGTATGTATGTATGTATGTATGTGTATGTATGCATGTATTGCATGTACTTGGGCATGCATGTGTATATGGAGGCCAGAGGACAACTATTGCTACTTAAATGCGTATATTTTATGGATCTTGTTTACTTTCTTTTAATATTGTTTGTTATTCAGTGTATATGCATATTTGTGTGTGTGTGTGTGTGTGTATGTGTGTGTTGGGAGGGAGCATTAGTGCCACAATGCACATATATATGTAAAAGTTCCAAGATTTGAACTCAGGTCATCAGGCTTGCATCCTGGACAGCAGGCACCTTTGCCTTCTGAGCTGTCACACTGGTTCTACATTATATTTTATTCTTGAAATTAAATATGAACTTGATTTGTAGACCAGGCTGGCCTTGAATTCAAACACATCCACCTGCCTTTGCCATTCTTCCCCAGTACTGGGATTGAAGGTGTAGATTTCCCTTTTGATTTAGATGCCCCTGTTAGCAATGTCTTTCATTAAGAAACATGGAGTGTGACAATGGGGAGAGTACTGGTCACTGGAAATAGATGTGCATTTATGTGAAGAAACACTTGACACAAGCTTCTGAACATTATAATATAAATGATTCCCCAGCTGCATACGTTAGTTGCTCTTTCATAGTTGTGTTCTGGTTTGGTTTTCTGCCAAGATTTTAAAAGCCTTTTGTACTTATTTTGATAATTTTATACATATATGTAATGGATTCTGATCGTATTCACCTCATTACCTTGTGTCCGTCTCCCAGAACCTCTCCTTGTGCCTTTGTGTATGACCTATTGAGTTTAAAAAGGGTTGCTGTTAATGATAGGGAGCCATTTACCAAAGCCATATATCAATGAAAAAAAAATTACTTTATATCCCCTAGCAACCTTTAACTGCAATCATTCACTGTTAACTGCAACCTTTACCTGTTAACTGCCAATAGCTTCTCAAGAATGGGCATGACCTCAGAAGCCCCTCCCTTAATTCCATGAGAGAATATCCTCAGGGCCACATCTTCTGTAGGTAACCTCATTGTGAGTTCATGAAATGAGTGTAAAGTTATGTTGTGCACAAAGACAGCATTCTATAACATTTCCATCCTCTGTCTCTTTTTTTCCCACTCCCTTGTCCAAAGTGCTCTTTCAGACTTGTAGAGGGTGGTACAGATGTACCATTCATGACTAAGCATTCAACAGTTACTTTTCCTAGTACTTTGATTAGTTATCAACTGCTGTTCACAGCAAAAAGAAATGTCTATGACCAAGTTTTTAAGCAGCACTATATGGTCATAAATCGAGTCATTTAGAAGGCAGTGTGATGAATGCAACATGACCATTTAGCAAAACAGTAGTGGATTCCTCTAAGAACTTGTGACCTCCTTGCTTTTTAACAGGCTTATAGAACCAGATATGAATTTCCTCTTGTGGAGCAGGCTTCAAGTCCAAGCAGAAAATAGCTGTTAACTACTATAAAAGTCATACTTTCCCAGGGGCCTCTCTTGCCTGAGAGTTGGGTGTGTGGTATATAGGATCCACAGCTGAGTAAGGATGTGATGCTGATCTGCTTACAGCAGCCTCCATAATACTTTCTGGCATGGTGAAAGCCTCTGCTCATTATTTTAAAGTCTTTTTTTTTTATATCATGGAAGTAACTGCTATTTTTTTAAATAACCTTAGTCACTTGAGATAGTTTATTTTAACCAGAATGAAGAAGAGTATCTGCCTTTTGATATTTAAATGTCAGTTTTGTTTATTTGTTTTATTCCAGGAAGCAGAAGCCCAGGCAAAGCAGCAAGCATGAATGTTCCGAGTTCTTCCTTCAGCATCTTGAAATTTAAAGAAATCTCCATTGCTTTTATAGAAATCCTTGCTTCAAAAGAAATAGGCTTACATGTTGAAATAATAGATTAATTGATGTTCTCGCATGCAAACAAGCATAATGAAAATGTGAAAATGGTGGTAAGAAATGAGAGACGAAGTTAAAACTTTATGTAGAATAGCATTGTTATCTGCCAAGGCATTTCTGTTCTGTAAGGATTTTACAAAAAACCAATATGCTCCTGCTTTTATATTACTGTGTAGCATAAGGATATCTTCATTTCAACTTTGAGGAATTGAAAGAGGAGAGAGAGAGAGAGTGAGAGAGAGAGGGGGAGAGGGAGAGGGAGAGGGAGAGGGAGAGGAAGAGGGAGAGGGAGAGGGAGAGGGAGAGGGAGAGGAGAGACTCATATTCCAAAAATGCCTCATTGTGAACATGAATATTTTCATGTGATGTTACTGTTGTTGAAATGTATTTACAGGTTATGTTCATGATGTGTTAATCATTGCAATTTCTTAAGGTGATTGTGACATTCTCCTTCTTTTATCAAAGAAACATTGAATGCCCTGAACCACAAGTTTTCCAGGCTTCTAAATGTAACTTTTCATTGCGCAGCCAATTTTCAAAATAGTTGACTTCCCATAAGACAAGCATTGAGTGCATTCAGCTGACAAATTCCTCAATTATGCATGCAGTTATAATCATGTTTCTAAGTTGCTTTTCTCAATAAAATGTGGATATATAAGTAATGGCAAAAAGATTGCAGTTCATTTTAAATTGGCCCTCCCTTGCAAAGAACACAGACTTTTAATTAACCCAGTATTAATACAGTATCTTGCCCCTCTTTGTTTAAGTTTTTTTTTTCTGGTGTTTGCTGAAAGAAGTAGCAGTGGCTCTTGTCTCCTGCTTTAACACTGTTGGGAATCCTGAATGATACTGTTCTTAATAGGTAAGCTTTTAGTTTTCAGTTTAGGCAGACTGTATCAACATATCCATTCAAGTACAAAGAATCACTAAGCACATCTTTATCTTCTGAGAAAGTCAAGTATCAAAGAAAAGCAACATCTTTTGAAATAGTTTGAAGATAAGCAAGACGCAAAGCATTCAACCAGAAAATGTTGATATTGTACCTTTGTCTCATACTTGATTTTTTTTTAAAAAAACACCTTTTACTACAAAGTACTATTATCATATATCTGCTGTTTGCTAGACTGTACTCAGCAAAACTTCAACATATAATGAAGCCATAGCTTTGTTTACTGAAACTCCAACGTGAAGTTATGCTTTAAAATAAATGTTTTTAAAATTTGTCACTCGACTCTAAATGTTATACAGTAATTTTGATGAGTAATTGTTGCTTATAGGTGTTTAGAAAGGAGAAAAACCAAAATTAACCAAACCAAACAAAACAACAATAAAAAATAATTTGAAGGCAATTTTTAGTGACCTAAACTTTGAAGTATGAATTGGAGTCAGAAGTATTCCATTTTTTCTTTTTACAAAAAATAGTTTTGGGGATATCTATGGAAGAAAGTGCTTTAAATTAATTTTGGACTGCTAGCCAATGTTTTTCCTCAGCATTGCTAAATGCTACAGGTGATACTTGCAATATTCTATGCGGAAAATTTAACTTTTTTTGTTTTGCATTGGAGGATGGTTATGTCCATGTGATAATACCCTGAAATCTTAAAGTACACGTCTAAATTGAGTCTTCTCTGAGACTCAGTTGTCAACTGAGAAACATTCCTGATAGGTGAAAGAAAAGGAATTAGAAGTCTAAGAATTAAGATGAGGTTTTTAAAAAAAAACTTCCACAGTATATGCTTGGAAGTGAATTTCTTGCTGCTTTACATAGTATGATTGGCATATTTGTGTTTCTAAATCAGACCTAGTAATCTGTGAATTTCACATTTTAGAGATGATTTGCCTATTAGAAATTTTGATCTTTAGAAACAGTTCCATTTGCAAAAACACTATAAATTGTTAATTGTATTGCTAAATGTGGACACTTCTTTGGGAACCTGAGTATAGGTGAATAGAGAATTTTGAAACAAAGATTGTTTTTATTGGGAAAGATTGAGTTCAGGGAGTTTTGGTGAAAAAAAGAGTTCGCTCCTTAAGTAAAAACAAAAAAGTAGAACTCACATGGATTTTCTTAAGCAGTTGTTGGTGTTTAAAATACATAAAGTACAACATTAATCCTTTTCTATGGAACACGGATGCTTCTTTTCATCTGATGAATTTCAATAAAACTGATTAAGCAATTCATGTTTGATTACTTTTAATTTTCTGGTAGTCTATCCCCACTTCCACAATTCCTGTTTCTGAATATTACTAGTCATCCCTTTGTAACTAATTTTAAAATTTCATTAGAAAGAGTAACCATCTTGGAACTGGGGAGATGAATCAGTGTTTAAGAACACTTAAGACACTTCCAGAAAAACCAGGTTCTGTTTCAAGCCACACATGGTGGATCACAACTGTAAATGTAATTATTATTTTGCTATGATTTTTTTAACATGTTCATTGAGGTATTTTATATATCTTAAATTTTACTTATTTAAAATGTAAGATTCAATGGAATTTATGCAATCATCAGCACAGTGTGAAACACTTCGGCATCGAACATACTTCCTTACCTGTTAGTTCTTACTCCATTAGACATATGCAACCAGTAATTTACTTTTAAACTTTATGGACTTAACAGTTCTGTAAGTGTCACACGAATGGAATCCTAAAGCATTTGATTTTTGGTTAGTGGTTCCTTCAGTTACTATGCTTTTGAATTTCATCTCTGCCACAACTTGTAAATCATTGATCAATAGACATCTATTCTTTTATATTGTGAGATAATATTCTATTATGTGGGTAGAATCACATTCCGCTTTATTAATCATTTGGTGGATATTTTATACATATTTATCTTTGTTTATTATGCATAATGCTACTATGAATGCTGATGTTTTTGTTTGAAAACATGTTTGGAATAATTTTGCATATTTGTAGGTGTGGTTCATGTGGCAATTCTATTTAAAAATTTGAGTAACTACCACCTGTTTTCAAATTGGCTTTACTATTTTACATAACCAGTCCCAGGGTACTAATGGGATAAATTCTATACTGCTGGGGAAATGTTTGTTTTTTATATATTTTTTCATTATAGCTATTGTAGGAGCTATTTTATGGTATCTCAGTAGAGTTGTAGTTTACATTTCTTGGTGGCTAAATATGTAGAACATTTTTTATGCAGTTATGGCTGTGTAGCATTTTTGAAAAATTATCTTCCAGTTTTGTTTAGCTTTGATGTCTTTATTCCTGGATTATAATAATCTCTTCTATCATAGGATTACTTACCTATTATTGTAGACATGATCTGAAATGTTAATTTCCATTCCAGGGGTTTTATTTTTGAAGATAGGTATTTGATGTTCAAGTTTTCAAGCTTGACAAAGTCAATTTTCATATGTTGATCATTTATTTCCTTTTACTTTTCCTATCATAACTAAGGGGGAACAATCCTAAACCAAGGTCATGATGATATCATTCCTATAAATTCCTGTCATTCATTGAATATTTTTATAGCCATGCTTTATACACTTATGTTTGTGAAATGTTTTGAATTATTTTATGTGTGCTAGAGGGTAGGGATTTAAGGTCATTTTATTTTGCATGTGGGTTTTCATTTGTCCAAGCACTATTTGCTAAAAAGACCTTTTTGTCCCTATAGAAATTTCTGTCTCTTCCTTGACCCACTTTTACTTCTACATTTTTACTTTCATGATGTATATCCACTAAATAAATAATTTATGTCTACATAAAATCCATCATTTACAGATGAAATAAAACAAACATGTAATATTTGCCTTTCCGAGAAAAAATATATATATATATTTTCTTTCTGCATTCACCCATTGATGGACACCTGACTGGTTCAGTAACAGCTCTTGTGAGTAATGCTGCAGAAAACAACAATAAGCAATATCTCTGTGGTCTTTTGACTCAGGATTCTTCTTTGTATGCCGAGGAATGGTATAGTTGAGTCATATGGTACTTTTTAAAAGGATTTTTAAAGGTTATTTTTTATGTTTTTTATAAAACTAGATCCAGTTTTATTAAGGATTTCAGATTACATATTTCAGACTTTTAGTGTGGAATAGAACCTTTTGGGGACTGAGAGATTGTCATAATGAACACTGATCCCTGAAGCTCCACCCAGCTCATCCCCGTCATACAGCAAGAGCCAACCAGCTCTACCCCTTTGCTTTGGCAGCAGTTACTTCCTAGGGAAGGAAGGGTGTAAGTTCATCAAAAATGAGATACTATCTTTAGGTTATAAACTTTAAAATTCAAGAAAATACGCTGCATTTAGATGAACTATGATTACAGAAAATAGCATAAACCATGTGAAAAGTGCAACCAAGTCATTTTCAAAATAAAGGACATAATATAATTTGTTAAGGATTTCCAGTAGTTAAAAATCTCAGGAAGGTCAGCTACAGAATGTAATTTCACAAAAAGGCTATCACCTCAAAAGAAAAAAAAATCTCAATGTAAATTTTATTAACAGCAGGAACTATATAGACTTTCTTCGAAGTACAATACAATTAATATTCCCTGTCGAAAATGTTCCGTCCCTCAAAATGAACAGTAATTAGCCTGGGGTATTTTAAATGTGGTTCTCAGTGATTGAAAACTTAATACCACCCACTCTGTAATAGCCTTATTACCACTTTAGGGTTTATTACAATGTGGTCACTTGAAATATCTGAAGCAGGGGGAGTTAACTCAAAAAAACCAAAACCCTTCACTCTCTTGAAATTATATATTAATTTCATTTATTCCTACTAGAACAGGAGCTACATGCTTCTGAATATTACACTCATGGTATAGAGACCCATTTTGAGCCTTTTTTAAATCTGAGAAACTATGTGAGATTTACCCCACTATGTCTTTGTTTTAATGTTTTTTTATTGGGCATTTTCTTCATTTACATTTCAAATGTTATCTGCCTTCCTGGTTTCCCCCCTCTCAGAAACCCCCTATCCCACCCTCCCCCTGCTTCAATGAGGGTGTTCCTCCACCCACCCACTCTCACCTCCCCACCCTCTATACCCCAGGGCATCTATAGAGCCTTCATAGGGCCAAGAACCTCTCCTTCCATTGATGCCTGACAAGGCAGTTCTCTGCTACATATGCAGATGGAGTCATGTGTACTCCTTGGTTGATGGCTTAGTCCCTGGAAGTTCTGGGGGCTCTGGTTGGTTGATGATGTTCTTCCTATGAGGTTGTAAACCCCTTCAGCTCCTTCAGTCCTTTCTCTAACTCCTCCATTGGGGACCCATTTTTAGTTCTACACAGTAAACAGCATGGCTCATGGCATTCCTCATCCCTTCAGAATGGAGGACTAGAATAAATACAAGTCGATAAAGTATTCAGTTCTAACAAATGGAATTTCACTTTTATGTTAAAAAACTATCTATAGCACATCACTTTTATTAAAGCACATGCATATTCTCTCTTCCAAAGTTGTTCAGTATGAAAAACTAGGCATCCCTGAATTCAGATTAACCCTCTGCAATACCCTCAATCAGTACAAACTGAGACAGCATCCAGTGAGGGCTAAAACTCTGTGACTTATTTTACACTGTAAAACAAAAGTTAGCTGAACAGAAAAACTCAAAATAGGTTCAAGTCATGTATATTTATCTTTTCCGGGAAAGCAAAATGTAGGCCCAATTATAAAGAAAATATTTAATTAATAGAAGCTAATTTTCAAAGCACATTAAATACTATCAATTAACTTCTGAAGAGAACCTAGGGCTTGTTCACCTTGTTATGATAATAAGCATGAGTTGACTTTTGTTATAGCATCTAAAACATAAAAAACCCTTAATAATCTCAGTTACTAAGTTGGATCTTACTGGAAATTCTTAATCATAATTTTCCCTCCTCAAGTGATGACCTGTCTTGATGTTGGTCACCACATCCCTTTAACAACATAACAGAAAGCACAGCTGATGCAGGCAGACTTCAATCTGTACTACCAGATGAAAATGACTTTGATTCTTTTTTTCCAGGGGTAGGGTGGGGGAAGGAAAGGATTTATTTATCTTACACTTCCACATTGCTGTTCATCACCAAAGGAAGTCAAGACTGGAACTCAAGCAGGTCAGGAAGAAGGAGCTGATGCAGAGGCCATGGAGGGATGTTTCTTACTGACTTGCTTCCGCTGGCTTGCTCAGCAAGCTTTCTTATAGGACTCAGGACTACCAGCCCAGGGGTGGCACCACCCACAAGGGGCCCTCCCACCCTTGATCGCTACTTGCTAATTGAGAAAATTCTCCACAGCTGGATCTCATGGAGGCTCCTTTCTTTCTGATAACTGCAGCTTGTGTCAAGTTGACACATAAAACCAGCCAGTACACAGCAGTAGGAGTTTCATAGTGGAATTTTTAGGGTCACTTGTGCATACCATCATATTATCTGCAAATAAAGGTACTTTGGCTTTTTCCTTTCTCTTTGATTTCCTTCACTTGTCTTATTGCTCTAACCAAGATGTTCCATACTGTACTGAATAAGTAGGAAGAGAGTGACAACTTGTGTTGTTCTCAATTGTAGAGAAATTTTCATTTAACTTAATGTTGGCTATAGGTTTGCTATAAATTGTCTTTATTATGTTGACATATTGTATCACTAATCTCTCCAGGATTACATTTGCCAATTTATGTATGTTGAACCACCTCTGCATTTCAGGGATGAAGCTTACTTCATTTTTGTGAATGATCTTTTTGATGTGTTCTTGGATTCAGTTTGCAAGTATTTTATTGAGAACTTTTGCATCTATGTTCATATCAAAAATTGAGGTGTAATTCTCTTTCTTTGTTGGGACTTTGGTTCTTTAAGAAAGAAATAACTACTTTTCTTTGTTCAGCAATCAAGTTTGTTCAACCGTTGATGTTTCATAATTGTATTCCAATAGTTACATGGTTAAAATAATATGGAATAACCAAACTGTAACAATAAATGAACATGCAGTAGAGAGGATTTATGCGTTCAACATATCTAACAGAGCTGTACTTGGGATGCTAGGTATAACAAATTGGTCTTTGAATAGAAATATGTAGCCGTGGGGGATGAAAAACTGGGGGTAGCCACTAGAAAGTACCAGATGCCAGGGAAACAAGAGGCAACCAGGGCCCAACAGGGATAACATTAGCTAAAATACCCAACAAAGTGGAGAGGACTGTAGAGACCACCTCCAGTAGAGAATCATGGCCCTCAGTTGAGGGATGGGGTCACCCACCCATCTCAAAATTTTTAAACCCAGAATTGTTCCTGTCCAAAGGAAAGACGAACAAAATATGGAACAGAGACTGAAGGAAAGGCCATCCATCCTTTTTCTTCAGTCTTTGACTTTTCTTCCAGCTCCTCTGAAACTTCATCTTCCTCCTTTGATTTCCATTCACATTCTTCTGTAGGTTAATAAATTGCAATAATGGTCTCAAATTGCATGTCAAATAAAGGCTGATAGAGAAAAGCATACTTTCTCTAGAGATCATGAAATTCCTTAGAGCTTGGCTTCTGTCTATGTACATGTAACTTGAAGATTTTTAAAATTAATTTATTTTTTACTTATTCTCTTTATATCATGCTCACTCACTGCTCCCTCCGAGTCACCCTTCCCACAATTCTTCCCACATCCCCCACTTCACTTCACCTCTGAGTGCATGGGGTCCCCCCAAGTTATCCCCTAATCCTAGCACTTCAAGTTTCTGAGGGGTTGAGCACTTCCTCTCTCTACTGAGACTAGACAAAGCAGCCAAGCTAGAAGAACAATATCCCACATACAGGCAACAGCTTTCTACTTGTTCAGGATCCACATGAAGACCAATCTCCACATATGCTTCATATGTGTGGTGAAGCCTAGATCCAACCCTTGTATGTTCTTTGGTTGGTGGTTCAGACTCTGAGAGCCCCAAGGGTCCAGGTTGGTTGACTTTGTTGGTCCCGTGGAGTTCCTATCCCCTTCCAGACCCACAACCTTTCCTCCTATTCTTCCATTAGAGTCTTCAAGCTCCATTAACTGTTTGGCTGTGGTTGTCTGTATCTGTCTAAGTCAGCTGCTGGGTGGAGCTTCTCAGAGGATAG
Source organism: Apodemus sylvaticus (assembly GCF_947179515.1). NCBI lineage: Eukaryota > Metazoa > Chordata > Mammalia > Rodentia > Muridae > Apodemus > Apodemus sylvaticus. The sequence continues at coordinate 69,047,627 of NC_067495.1, forward strand.
CCATGACTATCACAATCAACAAAAGCCAGGACAATATAACTTGAAGAGTTTTGAGAGCATTCACTCATTTTTTGACTACCATAGGCAACCTTTCAATGTTGCCTGTTGGTGTACCTAGCAGACTGTCAAGTCTTTCTTGGAGGGCTGTAAAAATCTGTGAAGTTTGCATCATCTGAACAGTTAGCTGAGGAGCTTTGATTTTTGTTTCTTCTTCTACTTCTTCAAATCTTAATCAAGTTCAGACTGTTCTTTGTTGTTAATATATGACATCTTATAAGAAGATCTCAAAATATGTTCTAGGAGGCTAGCACAGCAGAGCCGGATGGCCCTAGGTGCCCAAGCATTGACTCAGGGAGGCAGCGGTGGAGGAGCTGGAGGTGGTGCTGTGAGCAAACTGGACTACACAAGCTGAAGGGTTTATTTTAAAATTATGTATATAATGTGCTTGTGAAAACAGTAACTACAGAACATGAATGTAATCAGATAAACATATGCACTAAATTATTTATTTACAGAAAATACTTGAAACATTTTAAATACAATATGCACTGTGTGGTAGTGTGCCATGACATATCACTACTGCCAAACTATATGTTCTACCTCTTAGTCAACATCTCTCCATTATTTCCCTCTTCTTTGACTCCTTCGAAACTTGTCCATGTACCTCTCCTTTCCTCTCTTTCAAATTTATGGTTTCATTTTTCTCTTTATTTCATATATACATATAAACAACAGATTTCTAATTGTATTTACAATCTGTTTAACAAAGGAAAATCATTCTTAGTACTGGAAACCCAGACAATGGCCCAGAGGTACTGAAATCATTGTTCTTGGAAGAGGATCCACAACCACCAGTTCACTAAACCAGCATAGTCCCTATCTACATTCTAAATATGTTAGCTTTTAATATTTTAGTTTTTTAAGATCGAATTTTTAAGTGTGGGTGGTGGAGAGGTGTTTGAACATGAGTGTGGATGTTTTTGGCTATCAAAAGCATTGATCTCCCTGGAGCTGAAGTAACAAGGAACTGTGTACCATGTGGTGTGGGTACTGGAAACTGAAATCCTGCCCACAAGAGGAGCAGTATATACACTTCAATACCAAGCCATCTTTATTTTTGTTATTGTTATTATATTTTTGTCATTATTTGCTATTATTTTGTTTGTGAGAGAGAGAACATGCAGTCATGTTGCTCTACATGTGTGAAGGTCACATGACAAAATGAAGGAATTTCCTCTTACCACCATGTAGATCCTGGGAATTGACTCGGGTCATCAGATTTGGCCACACTTGTCTCACTGTGTCTTGTACCTCTTTTGCTCCAGTTAGAGTCTCTCCCTGTTTTGGTTGCTTTTCTTTTGCTATGATAAAGTCACACAGTTCCAGAGGGTTATAATTCAAATGATGACTATGTCATAGTAGGTAGTGGCTGGGAGCAAGAAACTAAGAGATAACATCTTCAGTTACAAAGCAGAGAGCAACCTGAAAGAGAAACAAGGCTATGAATGTTTAAAACTCACTGCTAGTGATGTACTTCCTCTAAGGAGGATGCATTACCTCAGCAAGCGGCACCAGCAACAATGGATGAAATGATCAACTATCCAAGAATATGGGAAATATTTTTTTAACTCAAACCTCTACATTCTACTCCCTGGCCCCTATAGGCACATGGCCATATCATAATGCAAAATGCTTTTAGTCCAACTTCAAATATCCCTATACTCTTTCACAGTCTTAGCAATCTCTTAACTTCCCCTTCCCCTCCTCCTTCTTCTCCTCTTCCTCCTCCTCCTCCTTTTCTTCTCTTCCTTCTCCTCCTTCTCCCCCCTCCTCCTCTTCTTCTCCTCCTTCTCCTTCTCCACCTCTTCCTTCTTCTTTTGGTAAAATACTGAACAAATGAATCTTAGGGAAAGAAAGATTTTATTTTTAACTTATAGTTAGGGCCAGCAATCAAGAAAAGCACAAGCAGGAATCTGGAGGTAAGAATTTAAACAGTGGTCATGGAGGAATACTGGTTTGCTCAGCGACCCTTCATATAGAGCCATATCACCTGCCCAGGGATGTCAGTGCACAGTAATCTGGTTCAAGAAAATGGCCCACAGACTTGCTACAGTCCAGTCTAATAGAGGGGAGGCAGTTCTTCAATTCAATTTCCTTCTTCTAGATTTGTGTCTAGCTGACAAATCTAACTGGAACAATAGAGTCTGCTGAAGTTTTTGAAGTGTTTAGTACATATATTTATCTGCTTAACAAACTGGCCTATTTTCCAATTTAGATGCCTGCCATTTCTTTCACTAAATAATTATTATTGCCAGACATCTAGATTTATGTTAAATAAAAAGTGATAAGAGTAGGCATTTATCTTTACCATGTTCCAGGTGGGATTTCAGCTTTTCCTATCCAGTACAATGTTAACTGCATGCTGGCAGTTTGTTTGTTTGTTTTTACCTTTATTTTTCTTGGATATTTTCTTTATTAACACTTCAAGTGCTATCCCCTTTCCCTGTTCCCCACTTTTGGAAACCCCTATCCTCTCCTCCCCCTGCTTCTATGAGGATATTCTTGCACCCACCCAACTCCCACTTTTACACCCTTGATTCCCCTACACTGGGGTATCTATCTAGCCTTCATAGGACCAAGGACCTCTCCTCCCATTAATGCCTTACAAGGCAATCAATCCTCTGCTACATATGCAACTGGAGCCATGTGTACTCCTTGGCTAAAAATACTTTGCGGTCAAGTTTTCAAACTCATGAGAGTCTTCTAATAGTAAACAACCTCTCATGTCAACATTAAAGACATAGTGCTCAAGTTCAAATGGTTTGGGATTTAACACATTAGTGCAAATTAATCTTAGCAGTCAAATAAACTACAGCAAATTCTACTTGACCTGATCAAATTAAAAGTCAAGAAGGCAATAGATTTCTGAATAAATGCTACATGGACCTGCAAATCTATTTCTTTGTCCTGCAATAAATGAAGTATATGGACAGAATTCTATATTTTCAAGCATTTTCTGTGAGTTTTTAAATTTCCTCTGAGTTTCTCTACTGCTAGCATGTCTTTTTTTATTTTTTAATTTTCATAACCATTTTATTTTTCATTTTTATTAGATATTTTCTTTATTTACATTTCAAATGTTATTCCCTTTCCTCATTTCCCCTCCAAAAACCCCTATCTGATTCCCTCTTCCCCTGCTCACCAACACTCTCACTCCCACTTCCCTGTCCTGGCATTCTCCTACCCTGGGGCATTGAGTCTTCACAGGACCAAGGGACTCTCCTCTCATTGATGTTCAACAAGGCCATCCTCTGCTCCATATGTGGATGTGTTGGCTTGTTATAAATGACCTTCATTATGTTCCTCCTATATGTAATTTTGGAAGTTTTATTTTGATAGGATACTGATTTTGTCAGGTGCCTGTTTGTATTGGGATCATCTTAATATTAAAAAATTTATAGTGTGTGTGTGTGTGTGTGTGTGTGTGTGTGAGAGAGAGAGAGAGAGAGAGAGAGAGAGAGAGAGAGAGAGAGAGAGAGGCAGACAGAGACAGAGACTAAAAGACAGACAGAGACAGAGAGAAAGAAGAGAATGCACACATGCTGCTGCAACACTTGCTACAGTGGAAATCAATTCTCCCTTTTTACCATTAATTCCTAGGAATTGAACTCAAGTCATTAGACTTGGCAGCACGTTCCTTTACCTGCTGAGTCATTTTACAGGCCCAATCATAGGATTTTTGTCTTTTATTCTGATGATGTACTGTATCATATTTACTGACTTATGTATGGCGAACAACCTTATCATCTCTCTGATAAATCTTTCTTCATCTTAGAATTGTTATATTGGATTGGCTATAATTTTGGTGAACATTTAAAAATTTTCATTATTTTATGTGAATGGCTGGTTTGTCTACAGAAATGTCTGTGCAGCCTTCTGATCTTGGAGGCAAGGAGAAGGTGTCATAGTCCTGGAGTTGCAGACAGTTGGGTACCACAATGTGTGCTGGGAATTGAAACTAGGTTCTCTGCAAGTGCTCTTAACCACTGACTCATCTCTCTAGTCCATTGGCAAACATTATGAAATCTATGTTCATTAAGGATATCAACATGTAATCTTTTCCCTTTCTTATGTACTTGCATGATTTTAGTTTCAGGGTGATGTTGACTTTATTGAATGAACTTGGAAGATTCTTCCTCTTCACTTTTTGAAAACAATTCAAAAATAGATTATAAATGCACAGTGTTTTATCTGTTTAAGCTTTCTTTTATTATTTGTTACATTTCTGTATATTGAACCCAGGGCCTGGCACATGATAGGCAAGCAGTTTCCAATTGAACTCTGTTTGGTGTTTTATTTATTGCAATTCAGTCTTGGTAAGGTTTCTGAGTCAGGGAATTTGCCATGTATTTCTAGGTTGTTCAGCCTGTTGCTAGGTACTTGTACATAATTCGTGATAGTCCTTAGTATTTTCATGGTGGCAGTTACAATACTGCATTTTTACCTGGTATTATTAGAGACATCTCCCCTTTTCTTAGCCTAAAATTTTGTCTACAATTGTTGATATTTTTTAAACAAGGACTTGTTTCTGGATATTTTAGTCTTTTATTAAGACTCTAATCTTAGTTACACTTTATCTACTAATTTTTATAACTAGTATTTAGGTTCTTTTTGCAGTTGTTTGAGGAATAGTAGTAATTAATGTGTTCGAATTATCTCTACTCTGTGACATGTAAGCATTGATTGAACCAAACTTTCTTCTCAATCCCAAGATTTGATAGATTGATTTTCCAATTTTCACTTTATTGTAGTTTTACAAAATTTCCTTGTTGACTTTCTCTGTATTAATTTTCAACACATTGTACAATCCATTGGTTGTCTAAAATAGATTGTCTGATTTTCACACATATTTGTTGTTTCCAAACTATCTGAGCAAATGATTTCTGGCTTTAGTTTTATTACACAGAAGTCAGAAAAGATATCTATAGAATTTTTAAATAGTATGTTGTGATATAGCTTGTGTCCTGTGACATTACCTGTTTTAGAAAATATTCTGCTTAAGAGGAAAAATGTGTGTTTGGCAGTTCTCAATAGGATGTGCAGTATATGTATATGTTAGGAGCTTCGAGTATGGTTTAATTTCACTTTGCTAGTGTAGTCAGAATGATCTTTCCATTATTAAAAGAATTTTAAAGTTATCAATTGTTACTATGTTGCAGTATATAATCCTTAACATTGATTGATATTTGCTTAATATATTCATATGATGTGATATCAAGTTCAAGACATTATTATTTATTCTTTCTGGCTTGAGAGAGTTACTGTTATTTTTCACATTTTTCTGATTTTTACTGCTTTTCATTTAAACTCTGTTTTATGTGCTACTGCTGTGACTATTCTTGCGTTTTTTTAAAGATTTTAGTCCATGTATGTTCTTAGAGATGAGGTATACAATACATAAACCTTGGTGTGAACGCTTTGTGCTTGTTAGATAGTCAAATCATGCACTTTGGATGAGACTTGATAGAGAAGTTATTCTGAATCTATAATTCAAGTTTTGCTTTTGTTTCTTTCTTTTGATTATAATCTTCCTTTATAATTATTGATTGGCTTCATTGTCATGTTGATTTCTTACTAATTTTTGCTTTAATGTTACCATGTGGCTTGCAAACATTCTTTTATTATAAGAAGCTACTTTGTAAAGAACAAAATAAATCTGCTAGTAAGAAAAGTCTAACATCCTTCTACATATTTTGATTTGTACATTTTGTCTATATGAGCTAACTCTTAATGTAGTATCACATTAATGTAGCTCTTATTTTATCTGTTTTCCTTAGTTTGAAAGATAAAAGAGGTTTGTGTACCATATCTATAACATTAGAGCATTCTGACTGTGAATTTGATACTTTCATGACTTCATCTTACTAATCAACATGTTTTTCAATTTTCAAAACTTCTTTTTATGAAAAACTCAGGGGACAGTAGATGCTGGAGAGGATGTGGGGAAAGAGGAACACTCCTCCATTGTTGGTGGGATTGCAAGGTGGTAAAACCACTCTGGAAGTCAGTTTGGCAATTCCTCAGAAAATTAGACATAGTACCACCTGTGGACTCAGCTATACCACTCCTGGGCATATACCCAGAGGATTCCCCAGCATGTAATAAGGACACATGCTCCACTATGTTCATAGCTGCCTTATTTATAATAGCCAGAAGCTAGAAAGAACCCAGATGTCCCTCAACAGAGGAATGGATACAGAAATTGTGGTATATATACACAATGGAGTACTACTCAGCTATTAAAAACAATGAATTCATGAAATTCTTAGGCAAATGGATGGAACTAGAAAGTGTCATCCTGAGCGAGGTAACCCAGTCACAAAAGAACACACATGGTATGCACTCACTAATAAGCGGATGCTAGTCCAAAAGCTCAAAATAAACAATTTACAATTCACCCAGCACAGGAAGCTCAAGAAGAAAGAGGACTTAAGTGAAGGTGCTATGGTTCGGAGCAACAAGGGAGGCAATGTGTGGAGCAGAGTCTGAAGTAAAGGCCACCCAGCGACTGCCCTACCCGGGGATTCATCCTATAAATAGTCACCAAACCCTGACACTATGACAAAAGGAGAAAGCCATGGCTGTCTCCAGAGAGGCCCTGCCAGAGCCTTACAAATACAGAGGCAGAAACTAATACTGGGCTTGGACTGAGCTTAGGGTCCCCGACGGAGGATCTGGAGGAGCTGAAGGGGTTTCCAGCCCCATGGGAAGAACAATGACTTCGGACACCCAGACACCCCAAGACTCCCAGGGACTGAACCATCAACCAAGGGGTACACATGGTTCTAGCCAAAAATGTGGCAGAGGAATGCCTTGTTGGGCGTCAGTGGGAGGAGTGGTCTTTGGTCAGGTAAAGGCTCAATAGAGGCCCCAACAAAGGGAAACCAAGGCGGCGGGGGTGGGGGTGGGGGGGAGTGTGTCGGGTAGAGGGGTATCTACATGGAGGCAGGGAGTGGGAGGAGGAATTGGGAGGGAGAAAATTGGGAAAGGTTTTACCATTGGCAATGTAAATGAAGAAGATACTCAATAAAATAAAAAGAAACAAAACTTCTTTTTGCAGGACAGAGACAAGAAGTTAGGGCATGAACATCATGGTGTAGCTAACTGCCTTTTCCCAGCCCCCGTGTTAAAATTTATGAAAGATTCTCAGGACTCGACAGTGCCCTGTCCTAGTCTACTCATTTCCCCAACCATAGCAGGATGTTAGAAATAGTCTATACCCAGCTTCTGAAATTGTGACCTCATCCATAACTCTAATGTGTGGATTCTTTTTTAAGAGATCACAGCTGGAGGATGCAATAGTTTCCTGTGAGTTTGAAAAAAATGCCACAAAGAGCAGACATTGCTTACAGAGTTCTGAAGGCCAGAAGTTTAAAAGTTCTGTGCCCCACCAAGGTCACAGGAAAAGGAGACCCTTTGCCTGCTTTCAGCTTGTTGGTACAGCAGTCAGTTCAGAACAACCTCTTTGATCCTTCTCTTTTTCTCTTTGACTTGTCTTCCTCTGCTTTGTGCTTGGAAATTCATGTTAGGATGCACTTGGTTCATTACATTATCTTAAATATCAAAATCCTAAATTACATGTGCAAAATCCCTTTATTCAAATAAGGTAACTTCCTAAATCTCAGAAATTATGGGGAGTGTGTATGTGTTTGTGTATGTGTACATATGTGTGCATGCAGGCATGGACATACACATATATGGGGGTGTCACCTTTTGATATCTTTTTGTAGAGTCTCTTCTCAGTGGATTGCTGTTAGGTTATTGAATTTGCAAAACTAGTAGAATGTTTATGCTACCCAGATTATGTATCTTATGGGTAACTCCACTGAATAAGCAAAATGAGAATCATCAGTTTTCTTAGTTTGTGTATGAAACCTGTGAGAATAGATCGTAAGAGAAAGGGTTTATTTGTACATGGTATCCTTTTTTTCCTAAGGGAGAAACTGTTTTTTTTTTTTTTTTTTAAACTATGGCTGCAGTATTGCTCTACTTACTAGTTACTAGGATCACAGTTATTTCCCACCATTCATTTCCTGACCTTCAAGAAGGCTTCTCCCTGTTCACAGTCAGCAGTTTAGAGCCTTGTTGGGAGTGGTCAGACCATAGATTAAAAAACAAAAAAAAGAAAAGAAAGAGAACGCTGGCCCATAACTTGTAATGATCAGAACAACCAAAAACCATAGCCTTTGTGACAAACCATTCATGAGTCTGATCCACAGTCTCTGTAGCAATCAGCCCCACACTTTCAATACTTCTTCATGATTAGCCTCCCTAACTGTTGACTTCAAATAGAGAATATCAGTTATCAGATAGGATTACCTATTTCCAGTTATCCTGCTTCCAGCATCGTACAGCCAGTTGCTGTCAATTGGCACATACCTGATGTCTTCAATTTACAAAACTTGCCATTCTTTTACTTGCCTTTGAAAGTCTCTGCAAAATACTAGTAGTGATAATGCCTAACTTAACAAGTTCTGAAAAATCATGCTTCAATTGTTCTTATTGGGTGGTCTTCATTTAGTTTCTCTGGAGGCATGGGAATCTTTGAAATGTTGCCTCACTGTAAAGGAGGGCTCTGTGTGACTACTGTCAGTTTCATCACCCTAGACTCACTTAGACATCGCTGTGTATTAATATTTCAATGAAAAGTTGCTGGGCTTCTCTCAAAAGACTTTTGAAACAACATGCAGACCTCCTTTCTGTCCTTATTACCCCTAAAAGTAGCTATTTTTCAAGATTGCCAATCTTCTACTTTCCTGGGATTTTTGCCTGAAAGAAGGCTCAAGTTAGAATGGAGAGATGGCTCAGAAATTTATAGCACTTGCTACTCCTTCAGATGACCGGGGTCCAGGTCCTATGACCTACATGGCAGCTCACCACCATCTTTAATGTCAGTCCTAGGGGATCAAATGATCTTTTCTGGCCTCTGGGGAAGTGACCATGCATGGTACACAGATGCACATGCAGGCAAAAATGTTCATATGCATAAAATAAAGATGAATTTTTAAAGGGCTTCAACTGTAGAACTTTTTATGACTTCAGATGTCTGACTCACTGCTGTTTTCTCATCTTCTTACTGGTTGCAATCTTTTGCAAATTTCTATTTTGCAGTTTATTTTCCTGTTGGTTATTAACCGATATCATTTTTCAGATCTCTCACAGCAAAATGTCTGATCCTTTGGCATTCCCAATCTTTCCATTAGTTCTTCCACAACTTTCCCTGAGCCTTAGGTGTATGACTTTTATTGGAGGTGTATTACCTTGAGCTGGGTACCCCATGGTCAGCTGTTTTCTGTACTTTGACTAGTATTTATGGCTTTTTATAATGGTCTCCATCTGATGAAGAAAGAAATGTCTTTCTTTGAATTGAGAGCTACACTTATCATCTATGGTTATAAGGATAATATTTATAAAGCTGTTAGGAATTACTGGTTCTCACAAGCCCCCACCCCTAGGTGAAGAACTAGAGGCAGTTAATAACTGCAGAGAGAGGAAGAATCAGTCTTTCCCTGAGATGAGTTCCCTAAATAGTTATCCAATACCAAGTGGGTCATCTCTACAAACAAACAAACAAACAAACAAACAAACAAACAAAAAACCACCACCAACAACAACAAAAAAAACTTGTATACAAGCAACACTAAGTGGAGCCAAGCAGGTTATATTTACATGTGTTTATACAGCCAATCATAATAATATTTTGAAAAAGAAATTTCCTAAAGGAAGCTATCAAGGCAAGTAGGACTATTTGGCAATTACTGTCAGTGAAACCATTGTATGTTGTAATTTTTTTATTATTCAACAAAATGTGAGATTGTAGAAAGACATAAAAAAGTGTTGGCAGATACTATTTTTAAGGGAGTCTATAGTTGTAAGCCTGTTATTTGTGTTCTTAGAGAAGTAGATATTAGGTTATACCTGAATCCAAAAGGAAAATGAAGCTATATTCTGGTAGGGAGAAATTACCAAGATCATCATGAGAGCTTACACCTTAAAGATCAATAAATAATTCATTATCACCAGATGGCAAGAGGATGTATGACCTGAAAGTGTGGAGAAAAGGCAAGAAAATGCAAAGAACAGAGTAGAGATCTCAAGGGAAGGCTAATTAAAATGTGGGAGAAAATGGTCTATGACTATTAGTTTGCAAAAATGTGTATGGAATTTCCATTTGACCTGTATTTCTGAGATATTACTATGCTTTATCACCAGGAGCATCTTAACTAGATTCGTAGATCTTTATTTCAACATAAAAATGCAAGAATGGATTTAGCATCTGAATATTCAGTAGCACTCTAGATAATTGTAAGGAATATGACTTTTCTGCATCATGTAATTTCAAACTTTCTGTTGCAGATTTTTAGATTTAAACTTTTATAAAAGTCTACATAGTGCTTTTGTCTTTAATGTTATGAAACATTGCAATCATTAGGTATTTAATGTTATAAAACATTGCAATCATTAGGTATGTAAACCCATGTTAAATATTGTGACAAACATTAAAAAAAAACTAACTGAAGATTGTACTAGAAATCTATTCATGACCATAGTTACTAGTGAATTTTTAGAAGTTTCGCGTTGATGGATGGGCACATTGGTTTTTTGTTTGTTTGTTTGTTGTAAAGTGTTCACAGTTAGAGCTGAAAAGATGACTTAGAAATTGAGAACAATTTTTTTTAATATTTTACCTCCCCTAGAGTTTTTTTAATTCAATATATTTTTATTTACATTTCAAATGATTTCCCCTTTTCTGGCTCCCCACTGCCCCAAAGTCCCATAAGCCCTCTTCCCTCCCACTATTCCCCCATCCACCCCTTCCCATTTCCCTGTTCTGGTATTGCCCTATACTGCTGCACCGAGTCTTTCCATAACCAGGGGCCACTCCTCTGTTCTTCTTGGACATCATTTGATGTGTGGATTAAGTTTTGGGTATTCCAGTTTTCTAGGCTAATATCCACTTATTAGTGAGTGCATACCATGATTCACCTTTTGAGTCTGGGTTACCTCACTTAGTATGATCTTCTCCAGCTCCATCCATTTGTCTAAGAATTTCATGAGTTCATTGTATCAAATGGCTGAATAGTACTCCATTGTGTGTGTGTGTGTGTGTGTGTGTATACCACATTTTTTTTTATCCATTCCTCCATTGAGGGATACCTGGGTTCTTTCCAGCTTCTGGCTATTATAAATAGGGCTGCTATGAACATAGTGGAGCACATATCCTTATTACATGCTGGGGAATCCTCTGGTTATATGCCCAGGAGTGGTATAGCAGGATCCTCCGGAAGTGGTGTGCCCAGTTTTCTGATGAACCGCCAGACTGATTTCCGGAGTGGTTGTACCAATTTGCAACCCCACCAGCAGTGGAGGAGTGTTCCTCTTTCTCCACATCCTTACCTGATGTCTCCTGAGTTTTTAATCTTAGCCATTCTGCCTAGTGTAAGGTGAGATCTCAGGGTTGTTTTGATTTGCATTTCCCTAATGACTAATGATGTTGAGCATTTTTTAAGATGCTTCTCAGCCATCCAAAGTTCTTTGAGTGAAAGTTCTTAGTTTAGCTCTGTACCACATTTTTAATAGGGTTATTTGGTTTTCTGAGGTGTAACTTCTTGAGTTCTTTGTATATATTGGATATTAGCCCTCTGTAGGATGTAGGGTTGATGAAGATCTTTTCCCGATCTGTTGGATGCCAATTTGTAATTTTGATGGTGTCCTTTCCTTTACAGAAACTTTGTAATTTTATGAGGTCCCATTTGTCAATTCTTGATCTTAGAGCATAAGCTATTGGTGTTCTATTCAGGAACTTTCCCCCTGTACTGATGTCCTCAAGGGTCTTCCTCAGTTTCTTTTCTATTATCTTCAGAGTGTCTGGTTTTATGTGGAGGTCCTTGATCCACTTGGAGTTGAGCTTAGTACCAATAGATAAGGATGAATCAATTCGCATTCTTCTGCATGCTGACCTCCAGTTGAACCAGCACCATTTGTTGGAAAGGCTATCTTTTTTCCACTGGATGTTTTCAGCCCCTTCGTTGAGGATCAAGTGGCCAAAGGTGTATGGGTTCATTTCTGGATCTTCAGTCCTATTCCATTGATCGGCCTGCCTGTCACTGTACCAATACCATACAGTTTTTAACACTATTGCTCTGTAGTATTGCTTGAGGCCTGGGATAATGATTCCTTCAGAATTTCTTTTGTTGTTGAGAATAGTTTTATCTATCCTGGGTTTTTTGTTATTCCAGATGAATTTGAGAATTGCTCTTTCTAACTCTATGAAGAACTGAGTTGGGATTTTGATGGATATTGTGTTGAATCTGTTGTATATTGCTTTTGGCAAAATGGTCATTTTAACTATATTAATCCTGCCAATCCACGAGCATGGCAGATTTTTCCATTTTCTGAGGTCTTATTTGATTTCCTTTTTCAGAGACCTTAAGTTCTTGTCATACAGATCTTTCACTTGTTTGGTTAGAGTCACACCAAGATACTTTATATTGTTTGTGGCTATTGTGAAGGGGGTCATTTCCCTAATTTCTTTCTCAGCCTGCTTATCCTTTGAATATAGGAAGGCTACTGATTTGCTTGAGTCGACTTTATAACCTTCCACTTTGCTGAAGTTGTTTATCAGCTGTAGGAATTCTCTAGTGGAGTTTTTTTGGTCGCTTAGGTAGACTATCATGTCATTTGCAAATAGTGATAGTTTGACTTCTTTCTTTCCAACTTGTATGCCTTTGACCTCCTTATGTTGTCTAATTGCTCTAGCTAGAACTTCAAGAACTATATTGAAAAGATATGGAGAGAGGGGCAACCTTGTCTAGTCCCTGATTTTAGTGGGATTGCTTCAAGTTTCTCTCCATTTAGTTTGATATTGGCTACCGGTTTGCTGTATATTGCCTTTGCTATGTTTAGGTATGGGCCTTGAATTCCTGTTATTTCCAAGACTTTAAGCATGAAAGGATGCTGAATTTCGTCAAATGCTTTTCAGCATCCAATGAAATGACCATATGTTTTTTTTTTTCTTTGAGTTTGTTTATGTAGTGGTTAGCATTGATGGATTTCCTTATATTGACCATTCCTGCATCCCTGGGATGAAGCCTACTTGATCATGTTGGATGATCGTTTTGATGTGTTTTTGGATTCGGTTGGCAAGAATTTTATTAAGTATTTTTGCATCAATATTCATAAGGGAAATTGGCCTGAAGTTCTCTTTCTTTGTTGGATCTTTGTGTGGTTTTGGTATTAGTGTAATTGTGGCTTCATAGAAGGAGTTGGGTAGTGTTCCTTCTGTTTCAATTTGTGGAATAGTTTGAAGAGAATTGGTGTTAGGTCTTCTTAGAAGATCTGATAGAATTCTGCACTGAAACCATCCGGTCCTGTGCTTTTTTTGTTTGGAAGACTTTCTATGACCCCTTCTATTTCTTTAGGGGTTATGGGACTGTTTAGATGATCTATTTGGTCATGATTTTATTTTGGTATTTGGTATTTGCCTAGGAAATTGTCTTTCAGAAGATACAATTTTCGTTCCCAGAGTCTATGCCAGCCATCTCTGAGCTGCCGGTAACTACAGGGGACCTGACATCCTCTCCTGGCTGATGTGTGTGTTAGCCCAGCCCACCCCCCCACCCCCCACAGAGAGAGAGAGAGAGAGAGAGAGAGAAATAGACAGACAGACAGACAGACACACACACAGAGTTAATAAAAGCCAATTTTTAGAATGTTTACAGTTTAAGAAATATTTTTAACTAAACAGTAGGAGCCCACTAGCTTTGGTGTCTACTTTAATGATGTGGTTCTTTTACAGTCACGATCAAATAGTGAATTAATCTTTTTTTTTAAATTTTTTTATTCGATATAATTTATTTACATTTCAAATGATTTCCCCTTTTCTAGCCCCCCCCCCACTCCCCGAAAGTCCCGTAAGCCCCCTTCTCTTCCCCTGTCCTCCCACCCACCCCTTCCCACTTCCCCGTTCTGGTTTTGCCGAATACTGTTTCACTGAGTCTTTCCAGAACCAGGGGCCACTCCTCCTTTCTTCTTGTATCTCATTTGATGTGTGGATTATGTTTTGGGTATTCCAGTTTTCTAGGTTAATAACCACTTATTAGTGAGTGCATACCATGACTCACCTTTTGAGTCTGGGTTACCTCACTTAGTATGATGTTCTCTAGCTCCATCCATTTGCCTAAGAATTTCATGAATTCATTGTTTCTAATGGCTGAATAGTACTCCATTGTGTAGATATACCACATTTTTTGCATCCACACTTCTGTTGAGGGATACCTGGGTTCTTTCCAGCATCTGGCAATTATAAATAGGGCTGCTATGAACATAGTAGAGCATGTATCCTTATTTCATGTTGGGGAATCCTCTGGATATATGCCCAGGAGTGTTATAGCAGGATCTTCTGGAAGTGAGGTGCCCAGTTTTCGGAGGAACTGCCAGACTGATTTCCAGAGTGGTTGTACCAATTTGCAACCCCACCAGCAGTGGAGGAGTTTTCCTCTTTCTCCACACCCTCTCCAACACCTGCTGTCTCCTGAATTTTTAATCTTAGCCATTCTGACTGGTGTAAGATGAAATCTTAGGGTTGTTTTGATTTGCATTTCCCTAATGACTAATGAAGTTGAGCATTTTTTAAGATGCTTCTCCGCCATCGAAGTTCTTCAGGTGAGAATTCTTTGTTTAACTCTCTACCACATTTTTTAATAGGGTTGTTCGGTTTTCTGGAGTCTAACTTCTTGAGTTCTTTATATATATTGGATATTAGCCCTCTATCTGATGTAGGATTGGTGAAGGTCTTTTCCCAATTTGTTGGTTGCCGATCTGTCCTCTTGATGGTGTCCTTTGCCTTACAGAAACTCTGTAACCTTATGAGGTCCCATTTGTCAATTCTTGCTCTTAGAGCATACGCTATTGGTGTTCTGTTCAGAAACTTTCTCCCTGTACTGATGTCCTCAAGGGTCTTCCCCAGTTTCTTTTCTATTAGCTTCAGAGTGTCTGGCTTTATGTGGAGGTCCTTGATCCATTTGGATTTGAGCTTAGTACAAGGAGACAAGGATGGATCAATTCGCATTCTTCTGCATGCTGACCTCCAGTTGAACCAGCACCATTTGTTGAAAAGGCTATCTTTTTTCCATTGAATGTTTTCAGCCTCTTTGTCGAGGATCAAGTGGCCATAGGTATGTGGGTTCATTTCTGGATCTTCAATCCTGTTCCATTGATCCTCCTGCCTGTCACTGTACCAATACCATGAAGTTTTTAACACTATTGCTCTGTAGTATTGATTGAGGTCAGGGATACTGATTCCCCCAGATTTTCTTTTGTTGCTGAGAATAGTTTTAGCTATCCTGTGTTTTTTGTTGTTCCAGATGAATTTGATAATTTATCTTTCTAACTCTGTGAAGAATTGAGTTGGGATTTTGATGGGTATTGCATTGAATCTGTATATTGCTTTTGGCAAAATGGCCATTTTAACTATATTGATTCTACCGATCCATGAGCATGGGAGGTTTTCCCATTTTTTGAGGTCTTCTTCCATTTCCTTCTTCAGAGTCTTGAAGTTCTTGTCATACAGATCTTTCACATGTTTGGTAAGAGTCACCCCAAGATACTCTATACTGTTTGTGGCTATTGTGAAGGGGGTCATTTCCCTAATTTCTTTCTCAGCCTGCTTATCCTTTGAGTATAGGAAGGCCACTGATTTGCTTGAGTTGATTTTATAACCTGCCACTTTGCTGAAGTTGTTCATCAGCTGTAGGAGTTCTCTAGTGGAGTTTTTTGGGTCACTTAGGTAGACTATCATGTCGTCTGCAAATAATGATAGTTTGACTTCTTCCTTTCCAATTTGTATCCCTTTGACCTCCTTATGTTGTCGAATTGCCCGAGCTAGTACCTCAAGTACAATATTGAAAAGATAAGGAGAAAGGGGGCAGCCTTGTCTGGTCCCTGATTTCAGTGGGATTGCTTCAAGTTTCTCTCCATTTAGTTTGATGCTGGCTACCGGTTTGCGGTATATTGCTTTTACTATGTTTAGGTATGGGCCTTGAATTCCTGTTCTCTCCAAGACTTTAAGCATGAAAGGATGCTGAATTTTGTCAAATGCCTTTTCAGCATCCAATGAAATGACCATATGGTTTTTTTCTTTGAGTTTGTTTATGTAGTGGATTGTATTGATGGATTTCCGTATATTGAACCGACCCTGCATTCCCGGGATAAAGCCTACTTGTTCATGGTGGATGATCGTTTTGATGTGTTCTTGGATTCGGTTGGCCAGAATTTTATTGAGTATTTTTGCATCAATGTTCATAAGGGAAATTGGTCTGAAGTTCTCTTTCTTTGTTGGATCTTTGTGTGGCTTTGGTATCAGCCTAATTGTGGCTTCGTAGAAGGAATTGGGTAGTGTTCCTTCTGTTTCTATTTTGTGGAATAGTTTGAAGAGTATTGGTGTTAACTCTTCTTTGAAGGTCTGATAGAATTCTGCACTGAAACCATCTGGTCCTGTGCTTTTTTTGGTTGGAAGACTTTCTATGACTCCTTCTATTTCTTTAGGCATTATGGGACTGGTTAGATGGTCTAGTTGGTCCTGATTTAATTTTGGTATTTGGTATCTGTCAAGGAAATTGTCCATTTCCTCCAGATTCTCCAGTTGTTTTGAGTATAGGCTCTTTTAATAGGATCTGATGATTTTTTGGATTTCCTCAGTTTCCGTTGTTATATCTCCCTTTTCATTTCTAAGTTTGTTAATTTGGATACTTTCTCTGTGCCCTTTGGTCAGTCTGGCTCAGGGTTTATCTATCTTGTTGATTTTCTCAAAGAACCAGCTCCTGTTTTTGTTGATTTTTTGTATGGTTCTCTTTGTTTCTACTTGATTGATTTCGGCCCTGAGCTTGATGATTTCCTGCCTTCTACTCCTCCTGGGTGAAATAGCTTCTTTTTGTTCCAGGGCTTTCTGGTGTGTCATCAAGCTGGTAATGTATGCTCTCTCCATTTTCTTTTTGGAGGCACTCAGGGCTATGAGTTTTCCTCTTAGCACTGCTTTCATTGTGTCCCATAGATTTGGGTATGTTGTGTTTTCATTTTCATTGTGTTCTAAAAAGTCTTTAATTTCTTTCTTTATTTCTTCCTTGACCAAGGTATCATTGAGTAGAGTATTGTTCAATTTCCACGTGTATGTGGGTTTTCTGTTGTTTCTGTTGCTATTGAAGACCACTTTTACTCCATAGCGATCAGATAGGAGGCATGGGTTTAGTTCGATCTTCTTATATTTGTTGAGGTCTGTCTTGTGACCAATTATATGGTCAATTTTGGAGAAGGTACCATGAGGTGCTGAGAAAAAGGTATATTCTTTTGTTTTAGGATAGAATGTTCTATATATATATCTTAAATCTAATTGGTCCAAAGCTTCAATTTGTTTCATTGTGTCCTTGTTTAGTTTCTGTTTTCCTGATCGGTCCATTGAGGAAAGTGCAGTGTTGAAGTCACCCACAATTATTGTGTTAGGTGCAATGTGTGCTTTGAGTTTTAATAAAGTTTCTTTTATGAAAGAGGGTGCCCTTGCATTTGGAGCATAGATGTTCAGGATTGAGAGTTCTTCTTGTTGTATTTTTCCTTTGACCAGCAAGAAGTGTCCCTCAGAGTCTCTTTTGATGACTTTGGGTTGAAAGTCAATTTTATCTGATATTAAAATGGCTACTCCAGCTTGTTTCCTGAGACCATTTGCTTGTAAAATTGTCTTCCAGCCTTTTACTCTAAGGTAGTGTTTGTCTTTGACCCTGAGGTGTGTTTCCTGTAAGCAGCAAAATGTAGGGTCCTGTTTACGTATCCAGTCAGTTAGTCTGTGTCTTTTTATTGGGGCATTAAGTCCATTGATGTTAAGAGATATTAAAGAATAGTGATTTTTACTTCCTATCATTTTTGACGTTATTTTTTAAATTTGATTGCTTAACTTCTTTTGGGTTTGCTGAAAGGTTACTATCTTGCTTTTTCCAGGGTGAAGTTTCCCTCCTTGTATTGGTGTTGTCCTCCTATTATCCTTTTTAGGGCTGGGTTTGTGGATAGATATTGGGTAAACTTGGTTTTGTCATGAAATATCTTAGTTTCTCCATCTATGGTGATTGAGAGTTTTGCTGGATATAGTAGTTTTGGTTGGCATTTGTGTTCTCTTAGAGTCTGCATGAGATCTTCCCAGGACCTTCTAGCCTTCATAGTCTCAGGTGAAAAGTCTGCTGTGATTCTGATAGGTCTTCCTTTATATGTTACTTGGCCTTTTTCTCTTACTGCCTTTAATGTTCATTCTTTGTTTAGTACCTGTACCAGCATCACGACCAGTGGTTTTAAATCCAAATCTTGTTTTTCTGGTGTGATGGTGTATCCAGGACATGCTGGTAAAGGAGAATTGGGTTCAGATGTTGCCATATTGCCTTGATTTCTGTTCCTGCATTTGCCTTTTGCCATCTAGTTCTCACTGGTGTTAGTTGGTCTTGTTGTCAATGCTGGACTCACCAGTGCAAGCTTCCTTTTCCCAGCTGGCCTCTGGTGCACAGCTGACCTCCTGCACTATCTGGAGACAGGGTGCTGTGGCCCAGGCTGTTCAGACCCCGAAGCAGACACCCGAAGGCTCCCTCCTGAGGCCTGCTAGACTCACCAGAGCACACTGACTCCTCCCAGCCGGCCTCCCGGGTTCCCCTCTGGCCTCTTGCAGGGTCTGGAGATGTGGTGTTGTAGCCCAGGCTGTTCTGGATCCTGAAGTGGAGATCTGAAGGCTCCCGCCAGAGGCCTCAGGACTGGAACTCAAGCTCTGTGGTGCTGATCCACTGGAGTATGCTATAATTGGATCTGATGCCCTCCTCTGGTGTGACAGTGACAGTGTACTCATATACATAAAATAAATAAATAAATAAATAAAATACTACACACATTTATTTTTTTCCCCACATATCTGACTTTAAGTTACAATATACAATTAAGATGAACAGTCATGCTTATGCCACAATATTCTTGTCTGTTGAATATTTGATGTAGAATAGCTTTGGGGGAGGCAGCCTTAATACCCATTTATTCCAGTACTTTGGTACTGACAGATATATCACTTAATTCATATTTAATTTTGTAAGTGTCTAAAATTCTCATAACTTCAGCTTGTCTTTGTTTTACCAGGATAGTACAAAAGAGAGAGCATGCTATTCAATTCGCCCTAATACTTTTACGTATTCTTTTCTTACCTATCCATCCTATTCATTAAATTATGAAAGACTGTGAAACTACCTAACTATATATATGCTCAATCATGCATATCAAAAATTAAAAACAAATTTGGAAAATATCTTCACCAACCCTACATCCAACAGAGGACTAATATCCAGTATATACAAAGAACTGAAAAAGTTAGTCTGTAGAGAACCAAATAACCCTATTAAAAATGGGGTTCAGAGCTAAACAAAGAATTTTCACATGAAGAACTTTGAATGACTGAGAAGCACCTTAAGAAACATTCAGCATCATTAGTCATCTGGGAAATGCAAATCAAAACAACCCTGAGATTTCACCTCACACCAGTCAGAATGGCTAAGATTAAAAACTCAGGAGACAGCAGGTGTTGGCGAGGATGTGGAGAAAGAGGAACACTCCTCCACTGCTGGTGGGATTGTAAGATGGTACAACCACTCTGGAAATCAGTCTGGTGGTTCCTCAGAAAACTGGGCATGACACTTCCAGAGGACCCTGCTATACCTCTCCTGGGCATATACCCAAAGGATTCGCCGGCATGCAATAAAGACACATGCTCCATTATGTTCATAGCAGCCTTATTTATAATAGCCAGAAGCTGGAAAGAACCCAGATGTCCCTCAATGGAGGAATGGATAAAGAAAATGTGGTATATTTACACAATGGAATATTATTCAGCAGTGAAAAACAATGAATTCATGAAATCCATAGGCAGATGGTTGGAACTGGAAAATATCATCCTAAGTGAGGTAACTCATTCACAAAAGAACACACATGGAATGCAGTCACTGATATGTGGATATTAACCTAGAAGCTACGACTACCCGAGATACAATTCACATACCAAATCATTCCCAAGAAGAAGGAAGGTCCTGGAAAGGCTTAATGCAGCACTGTAGGGGATTACCAGGACAGAGAAGTGGGAGGGGGTTGGTTGGGGAACAGGCAGAGGGAAGAGGGCTTATAGGACTTATGGGGAGGGGGGAACTAGGAGAGGGAAAATCATTTGGAATGTAAACAAAGAATATAGAAAAAAATAAAAAGATGGCCCAAATGAACAATTCCAAGGCATTAGTCATTGCTTTGAAAAGCAAACAACTTGTATGTATATGTTTGCATATATATATATGCATATAGAAGAGGGGAAACAATAATCAGAAATTAAATCAGAAAATAGAATGAAAAATTAAATACTTCATGAAATTAAGTTATACAAAATGAATGGTTAATTTGTGCTGTGCTCTTGAACTGCCAAATTTGTATGGTATATTAATAGACTATACCTAATGTTTAACTCTCTTTTGAAACACACAATGGTCCTGTGAAGACTCGATGCCTCAGTGTAGGGGAATGCCAGGACAGGGAAATAGGAGTGGGTGTGTTCAGGGAGTTTTCGGAGGGGTAAAAAGCAAAGGGATAACATTTGAAATGTAAATAAAGCAAATATCTAATAAAAATAGAATAAAATAAAAACACACAATGGTTAAAGTACAATTGTAACCGCTTGTTTTTTTTTTGTTTGTTTGTTTGTTTTGTTTTGTAAGACAGGGTTTCTCTGTATAGTCCTGTCTGTCCTTGTCACTCTGTAGACCAGGCTGGCCTCGAACTCAGAAATCTGCCTGCCTCTGCCTCCCAAGTGTTAGGATTAAAACAGCTTGGTTTTTAAACTTACTTTGTAACTGAAAATTGAGTAACTCTAACAAATAATAGGTAAAATTGAGGTACTTTGTTTTCAGGTGATAATCTTGAGTAATTTTTTAAAATAACACTTTTGATACTAGAATGTGATCACAATTTGACACCACCAATCCCTAACTTATTGAAGTGGGCTTTTTGTAAAATGCATGAAAGTAAGATTTTTGATGTTCAAAAGATGCAACCCAGTTATACTTCAAAAAGCTTGTCTGTATGCAAATGACAGCAGAAAAAATTTTAAAATTCCAAAATTAAGTGTTTCTTCTTTCTCATTAAGTTTTTAAAATGGCAAAATATGTTGCATGAGACTTGAGTCATCTTTCCATAGCATTTTTCTAAACCTTTGCAGACAAACCCATTAAGAGAACAGTTACATAGAGCAGTGATATTCAGTTTGTGATTCACAGACTGGCAGCCTCAGCATCACTTCCACCTCAAGTCTACAGTAATAGAAATGCTGAGGGTAGTACCATGAATAATCTGTTCTAGCATCCCTGCCCAATGATGGTTATGCAACAGTTTGAGTGTCATAGATCAGCAGTTTAGTGTTGCATTCCTTGTGGTTCTTACTTGAAATCATTCCTTGCTGTAGGCTGTTATACACAATAGCATGTAAGTCACATGATGTTTGTTGTTGCTATTTTAGAACTAGAGAAATATGTTATAATTTACTTTAAAACTGCTTCTTCATTATACTAAATGAGGTAACCCAGTCTCAAAAGGTCAATCATGGTATGCACTCACTAATAAGTGGATATTATCCTGGAAAACTGGAATACCCAAAACATAATACACACATCAAATGAGGGACAAGAAGGACGGAAGAGTGGCCCCTGGTTCTGGAAAGACTCAGTGTAGCAGTATAAGGCAAAACCAGAACAGGGAAGTGGGAAGAGGTGGTTGGGAGAACATGGGGAGGGAAGGGAGCTTATGGGACTTTTGGGGAGTGGGGGACCAGAAAAGGGGAAATCATTTGAAATGTAAATAAAAAATATATCGAATAAAATAAAAATACATCGGAAAAAAAAGAAGCACACACACAAAAAACTGCTTCTAATTTTTATGCAAAAATACTAATCGACTTGACCAGGCTTTATGTAAAAGCAATCTCCTTTTCCTAGGCTGAGATCAAATCTCATTCCTCCATTTACCTATAGTGTGTGACTTGTGTAACTTGTAGCAAGGATGTGATGTCTGTTTGGCAATCATTTATTAGTTGTTCTGAAAGTGAAACTCTGAAGGGTAAGAATTCTAGTCCTTCAGGTTTTATGTGAGTATAGTGTATAGTAGCTTTTGAAGACAATATGATAAAAGAATATGTAACATACCTACATTTGTGATTACATTTTGTAATGACACTTCAAATGCTTTATGTTAAATGCATATACTAATTTTCTCTCTTTTAATGACTAGTAATAAATTTTAAATTACTTAAGTAGTTCTCATTATGCTTTTATTGGGCAGTGCTGTTCTGTAATACTTCCTAAATATTGCTCAAAATAATTCATTTTGTGTAAGAAATATGTGACCTATTAAAATATACCAACTTATTAGAAATAATAAACAATTGGCTCTTTTATGAGTTTCTTGGTCTTCTCTGGGGGATTTGAGCTGTACAGGTACTGTGTTTTTTCTCTTATCCTAAATGGAATTCACTATTTCTTGTACACTTGAGATATTGACAAAACTATCGGATTCCTTAAGGTAGTTGAGTTCAAAATACCAGAAACTTCTAATATCAGTCAATTCTTAGAGCACAACCGGAGTAAGCAAGTTAACAACCATTTTGGTAGTTCCTTGCATGTCCTACGTCCATCCAACATGATAAAATAAAGTTAAAAAATATTTTAAAAAGTGGGAAAGGCATGATAATCTTAACAAACTCTTGAAGTTCCCAACTATGGTGTTTTTACTCTAATTCCCTCCTGCTGCCTCCCTCCAGCTGAGGCACTTCCTACTCATCTCCCTAGAGCCAGAAGTGCTGGCATAGTGAATTATAATATTACTCATGATTTTCCATCTGTAGTTGCTCTTGAAATGTATTGTATCCAACCCTTTACTGCTGTCTTGCAGTCACGTCTCTTTCTGGTTACAGCTTCCTGAAGTCTGAACGTGGAACTGGGCTAAGCTTTGCTTTCTTTCTGAGGGTTGCTAAGGGCCTGCTCTCAGGATTGGCTGAGGAGCAAGTGCCCCTTGTGGCACTGAGAAAAACTGGTGCCTAGCAACTAGAGGGCAGAACGCCCCACCCACCTGCTCTGAAGGGAAGATTGTGCTCCCTAGAGTAATACTCACTAGCTAACACTGCTCTTTTTTTCCCCATCTGCCAAGTTCTGGGGTTGAAACGGGAAAAACTAATGCACTTTAAAGTTCTGCTAACTCTAACTCTTTCCCTTTCTCTATTTAGAAAGGAAGGCCAGCTACGTTTTTTTGTTTTTGTTTTTGTTTTTTTTTTTGTTGTTGTTGTTGTTGGTTTTTTTTTTTTTTTTTTTTTTGGTTGTTATTGGCCACTCCTGTTTCCCCTGGCACAGACAAGAGGGAGAAAATGCAGTAAAAGTACAGTGTGGCATGTGAAGAAAAAAGAGACAAATAAACCCGTGTTGTCTTAGTTTGTAAGGTCGGTACAAACAGATCCAGGCAGGATATGACCAACATAGCATCATTTCCCTAAGTCTTGACACAGGAAAGTTCTCTTTTCCTCTCTCCCACCGGGCTCCCTTGTTGAAACTTGCTTTGCAGTCTGCCCTTTTCTTCTTGAGGTCAACCTTGCAATGTGTGCAATAGTCTCTGCAGCTCCTGGTACTTCCTCTTCTCCCCCTACCCCACCCTCCACTCACTGTGTAAAAAAAAAAAGTGTCTGCTTCCTGTTCCTTATATTCATAGTTCATTTTTTAGTGTACATTTTCTAGCTACAACTTTTTTTTTTTTTGGTTTTTTGAGACAGGGTTTCTCTGTGTAGCCCTGGATGTCCTGGAACTCACTCTGTAGACCAGGCTAGCCTCGAACTCAAAAATCCACCTGCCTCTGTCTCCCAAGTGCTGGGATTAAAGGCGTGCGCCACCACTGCCAGGCTAGCTACAACTATTATAAAATTAAAAAAAAATAATTATATATCTGCACCTGCCTGAAGATCTGTGTGCTAATTATTTTATCTGTGCCTGTCTGAAGGTAGGAGTGCAGGCCCTAGAGGCCTGGAGTTACAGCCAACAAGTTGGGAGTCACCTGCCATTGACATTGGGATTCGAACCCTGGTCCTTTTGAAGACCAGTACACACTGTTAAACAGTGATCTGTCCAAACACAAGTATAAGCTACAGATATATTTGTAACTTGAGGAGGAGTTTGCCAACAGTGGATCTATAATGAACGTTAAGTTCTTCATTACAGCTTTATCCTAATTATTTTCAGTAAGACAATTTGTACTGCATTAGTGCTCTACCCACTAATAAGAGTGGATTTGTGGCTGAAGATGCAGCTCACTTGGTAGAGTATTTGCCTAGCATTTCAGAGGTCCTGGGTTCATGCCTAGCATCACATATAGTAGGGGTAGTGGCACATAACTGTAATGTCAGCATTCAAATGAAGTGGATTCAGGAAGATTAGGGCATGCTTACATTCATAGCGAGTTACAGCTACCCTGGGATACATGAGACATAAGTCTTGAAGGAGAAATAGGGGAGGAGGAGGAAGGAGAGGGAGAATGGAAGGGAGGGAGGAGGGGAAGGAGAGAGAAAGAGAGGGAGGGAGGGAGAGAGAGGAGAGAGGGGGAAGGGGAGGGAGAGACAGAGAGACAGAGACAAGAGAGATAAAGAGAGGGGAAGA
The DNA here is from genome assembly GCF_947179515.1 of Apodemus sylvaticus. NCBI lineage: Eukaryota > Metazoa > Chordata > Mammalia > Rodentia > Muridae > Apodemus > Apodemus sylvaticus. Next base: position 69,072,421 of record NC_067495.1, read on the forward strand.
GGGAGAGGGAGAGGGAGAGGGGGAGAGAGAGAGAGAAGAAACTGGGCAAATGAATTTGGTGAAATTTTACTTTTGTTAAATGTTAAAGTGAGGATACCAACACCGAAAGATTGATATAATCTAGCTTCATTATAGATTGCTCAGAAAAAAAAGTATGAGTAATAGCTGTTAGATTCGGGTACTGCTAGAAATCACATCTTAGATAACACAGTATTTGTCTTCAAGAAACTGAGAATTTATAAGATACAATCAAACCATACTATGTGGACTCAGGCAGGAATCCTGGAATGACAGAGATTAACAAACTTGAGGCATGTTTAATACTGGAAAAATATGAGAATAAAACATTTTTTATTTCCTGTGGATTTTTGTTTTATTTATTTACATTTCAAACAAACATTGTCACTCTTCTCTATCTCCTCTTCATGAACTTCCCCATCCCATCCCCACTCCCTTTGCCTCTGAGAGGGTGCTCCTCCACCCCCCTAGCCACTCGATTTGCCCCTCTAGCTGAGCTTCCTTTACACAGGAACAAAGAATAAAATATTTTAAGGGAGAAGAAAAATTCAAGAATGCCACGTTTGAGATAGCATCTGGAAAAGTCAGTAATGTGTAGGCTGAAAATGTGTTTAGCAATTATATTTGCCCGAGATGAAAACAGTATAAGTGCATATTTATTGAAATGAACTTCAAGGACACACACAGATGATGAGTTCATTGCAGAAATCACAGGTCATGAAAGTATTTAGGAATTTTATAGCAGTTGAGAGGGAAGTTCTTGGTCTTATCTCAAAGGTTGTTAGTACAAGTGCCCTAACGAGATACAGAGGTGCTTTTCTTACTGTCTCTTTAGTAGTAGATTTTACAGAAAAACTTATCTTTTTTTTTTGAGACTGGCCATTTTTGTTCAGTTACCACTGGTCAGTAAAAGTTAGACTCCATGTGCTTGCATAAAACATTGAGTCACTGATATTGAGCTCCAGGTGAATGGCAGAGATATTAAAACATGACTGCTGACATTTTGTCTTTGCTATAAAGGAAGCTGGTTATTGGAGATTTAGGAGCACATAAAAATTAAAAAAAGGAAATTGGGATAAATGCAGGAAATCACATCTGGTTTCATATTGGATTTTGATTTTTAATACTTCTGAGGGTTTTTACTATTATAAAAATGCAGATAATTATAGCTTGAAGATTTGCTGTGAGTGTTAAGGAAAAAATCATTAGAAATGCTCCATTTGTTTAGGGGCCATCGTGGAAGAGGGCATGGAAAAATTATAAAATCTAGAGGTCAGGAAGAAGCAGAGTAAAACAGTGTCTTCTGGACAGGACATGACCACTACACACATGAACTCACAGCAGCTGTGAGTACTTGTATAAGACCTGTACAATGTCAAGCTAGTCAACATTTGGACATGGAGGGCAGAGTGGCTAATGTCCTCAGACCTCATAACTGAACATCTATTGACAGTGGCTTCTTCGGGGAGCGAGATAAAGGTGAAATCCTTGAAAGAATGAATAAAAATACATTTAAAGAAAATTTTAATTTAGTATTTCACCTCATGAGTGTATGAATTAATATTGTTTTAAAGAAAAATTAGCATTTCCTATCATGGGTATATCAAAATTAATTCAATTTCCTTTTAATGCTCAGTTTGTTACAAATTACTCCTTTTTATAAAAGATGCTGAGGCTGTTCCACCTTTGTCCTACTTAAAAGTAAAAATAACTTTGTCTCTGTCTTTACAGACATTAAGAACTCTACAACTGTTAACATTTTCCCACCTATTGTCATTGGGAACTTGAAGAAATACTTTCAAGATCCTCTTTTGGTACATGGTCATTACCATAGCTCACATGTGACCAGCCCACATCATTTTCCTATTAGGTTTTGAGTCCTGGGGTAATAACGGAAAGCAGAAGCTATTTATGTGATTAAAGCTGTCATCCTTTGTAAGATGTAAGCAGACACTGAGAAGCAAACCAGACAGAAAGGACTTTTTCTGGGTTTGGACTGTTGGCATCTCAGAGGACCAACTCTTTAGGTATCCTGATTTGGAAAACGTAAGTCTAAACTCTTACTTAGTTTTATTTGTGTTTCATTTTCTTCTCAAATTCTTTCAAATAGTAACATAGATAGGTTTCATGAAAACGTATATAATATATAACATAGATCTATGAGATGAATGCTTTATCTTGAATGAAGACAACAGACCTTTTTTGTTTTTATAGAGTTGACACTTAATTTTGCTATGTAAGAGGCAGGTTTCACCATTTAGCCCAGGCTGAACTTGAATTTAAGATACAATTGCCTCAGTCTGCTGAGTGCTGGGATTACAGGTGTGAAGCTTCATACGTGGCTTTTTACATAGATTTTACAGTGAAATTTGAAACTCTTAGAATTGTATTAAAAATGCTGTAAAAGTATGATATCAAATAAGAAAAAATTTTTAAAAAGCAGAGACCTACATTATAGGAAAAATATAGATAGCTATGATTATATTTTAGCTCAGAAAGTTTCCATAGGTATAAGTTTTATTTTAAGTGCACATTTAGACAGTAGAAGGCAAAGCATTTTATTAATTTCTAAATAAATACTAAAAACCCTAGCTTAAAGTAGTGTTATACATGTCCCTGATTTGCAGTTTTTAGACATTTGAATGGATGCTATGTAATATTCTCACAATAGCACCATGAAAATGGAAGGAGGTATTATTATAATTTAACTTTTGAGAAAATCAAGAGCCAGAAATAAGTAAATTCTTCAGGGCTAAACAGTGATAAAAATGAATCAAAGCATTTCTAGATTCATTCTTTGTTTTTTTTTTTTTTAAGCAACAGTACTTCCCTAAAATATAGTTCATGTCAGAGAAAAATTTTATATTCCATGGCCTTAATTATTATTTTATATTTTAGGAATACGGTTCACTCATATTTTATAACTTGTCTAAGAAAATGCTTGGAGAAGCCTTCTTAACTAAATTCTTCTACAAAGAACAGAGACATGCAAAACTTTACAAACCACTAAGATGTAAGAAGACATCAAATGACAAAAAGGAAAATTGGGAAAATAAGCTTTTAGATGTACCAGACAATTCACTTCCCCCTTTAAAGAATGGAAGTCAAGAGAAAGTTATAGAAGGAAGTCTAACTGAACAAGACAATGATTCATCTCTAATGAAATCTATGGATGAGCTACTTGTTGCAAAATGCAAAAGTACACCTCTTCCAGGAAGTGTATCTGTTGCATTGCCCATTCCAAAGAGGGGACTTGACGAAACACAACTGGATTTATATCGATCCTGGTCATGTACAAGTATTTGCCAGAATTATCCTGACCTACAGATAGGAGGTGACCACATTAGAAACATGTATGATTCTGGCTGCTTTGTGGAACACACGCATGATGATGTTTG